>NW_028301711.1:100073484-100376515 GCF_037042655.1 Diuraphis noxia | reverse complement strand
GAATTATTTTTAATTAAACTATGTTTTTAAATTCAAGATCAACTGACAGAAATCAGAAAAGTGACCCTTGCCAGAGTCTTTTGCGATAACAGCAATAATGTCACAACAATGCAGAAACGGGTATTTTTAGTACCTACAGTGGATGATTTGATACGTTGTGATTCCCAATTAATTCCGAAAATCGACATCAATCAGTGGTAAGAAATAGTCAATACATTTCGAAAATGACATCATACAAAATATTAATAATATTTATGTAACTATTTAATTAGGTATAGTGTTTAATGTCAATAAAACAACAGTAATAGTTTATAAGAATTAAAAGTTTTCTTATATTTAATAATCAATTAGATAGCATAGTTTCACCATTAGTTGAATATTTTTGCTTTTTACTTATTTATATATAGATCTAAGCAATGTTTTTTAGTCACTGAGCGATAATAATTTATTTTACCATTTAAAAACAATATATATACTGGGTGATTTTTATATCAAACACTCATTATTCAAAAAAGTATTGACTTTTTCAAAATATTTTTTTACATATTTTTAAGTTATTAAAAACCAACGCTTTTATTAAAAAAATATTTTTTTTAAATATTTTTTATCCTTATAATTTTTAAGTTTTTTACTTTTTTGAATGGCAACACAGTTTTTTAATTTCATATTCCAAAGCAGAATATTTTTCTAAAAATGTTGATACATAAAAATCGAATTTAGGAGGATTAATTTATGAGTTATAAGTATTTAAAGTTATGACAATCGGAGTAGTGGACAAACATTATGCGGGGTAACTCCGTACCCCACTCGATTCTGCCAATCTAAACTTTAAATACCTATAACTCATAAACTACTAGCTCTAAATTCGAAATTTTAAGGTAATGATAATTAAAAAAATAGCTTTATTAATTTATGAAATTTTAAGTATAGGTTGTCATTTTAAAATCAAAAGTTGATAAAGGTTTACCTGATAAATATAAAGGTGAAAATATTTAAAAAAAAACATATAGCTCTAGAACAAGATGGGTCTAAAATTTAAAAAAAAAAGTCAATAGTTTTTGAAATAATAAGTGTTGTTTGATAAAAGAATCAGCCTGTAGATTCCAAGCTATATTTTTTTTACCAATGGCATTTGTAATGTTAGTTTTGCATAAATATTTATTAATTTACATAATGAATTCATATGAACTCTAAACAATGTAATAATTTTTCAATGCGTATTTTTAAAATAATTTTATAATAATAGAAAAACTAGGCCGTTATACAATATATTAATTTATCGCTGTAATGTATGCCGAGGCACGATGGCACATGCTTGAACATTTATCAGTTCGTTCTTTGTAAATATTATAAAAATGACTCATGATGCCATAATAGCTGTGTATTTGATATATTTGATTTAAGTAAACTCCATACTGCTTTACCGGCTTTTACTTCTCCTCATTAAGAAGTCGTTTGAATATATTCCCAATCATAGGTTACTACATAAACAATATTGATTTAAATTTCATTTACAAATGCCTATGACACTAAGATTGTGCAAACCTGAAATTCGATTATAAAAAACATAAAAATATATTGAGATGTCCATTGATGTGTATTTGTACGGAAAATTAATTATCAAATTTATTAATTTGTATTGATATCGTTGTTTAGTTTGTATGCGGAAGATCGAGAGTTCAACGGAAGTATTTCGCTAAAGGAACATTATAACCGACCGACTTATTTAGTATTGAATCACATGGATCAACTTGTCAGAGGGCTATCTACACAGAAGACACAAAAAGTCGATATGCTATTTACAAAAACGGTTGGTACTTAAAATACGATCAAAATGACGTAATTTCTTATTTATTTATTTTTTTTACAGATAAATAATGAAGATGTACATAGAATAGATTGTATTAAAACTATTTAACTACCTTATGTATAATATTATGTTTAAATATTTTGTTTAGCTTACAAACTACTTATACACTGTTCATCCAGAAAATTTGTTTGGGATGGATGTTGTCAGTTTGGATTTACAAAGAAACCGCGATCATGGTATTCCAAGTTACACAAACTTTAGAGAATATTGTGGACTAAAAGCAATAAGAAATGTACAAGATTTAGCCAAAATCATGGTGGAAGGTGTAAGTTCAAACGTATTTGAAATATGTAATCGTCTGATAATTCTTACTTTATTCCTGTATAATATTATATATAGGCATCTGAAAAATTATTGAAGCAATACAAACATTGGAAAAAAATAGAGTTATTGGTAGGTGCATTATTCGAGAAACACGAAGACGACGCAATGGTTGGTCCAACGATGAGGTGTATCATCAGAGAACAGTTCGTAAGGACGAGAATTGCAGATAGATATTTTTACGATTTGCCAAAAGCGTTCAATGAATGTTAGTGCATTTGAAATATTTCGAATGAATTATTTTTAATTAAACTATGTTTTTAAATTCAAGATCAACTGACAGAAATCAGAAAAGTGACCCTTGCCAGAGTCTTTTGCGATAACAGCAATAATGTCACAACAATGCAGAAACGGGTATTTTTAGTACCTACAGTGGATGATTTGATACGTTGTGATTCCCAATTAATTCCGAAAATCGACATCAATCAGTGGTAAGAAATAGTCAATACATTTCGAAAATGACATCATACAAAATATTAATAATATTTATGTAACTATTTAATTAGGTATAGTGTTTAATGTCAATAAAACAACAGTAATAGTTTATAAGAATTAAAAGTTTTCTTATATTTAATAATCAATTAGATAGCATAGTTTCACCATTAGTTGAATATTTTTGCTTTTTACTTATTTATATATAGATCTAAGCAATGTTTTTTAGTCACTGAGCGATAATAATTTATTTTACCATTTAAAAACAATATATATACTGGGTGATTTTTATATCAAACACTCATTATTCAAAAAAGTATTGACTTTTTCAAAATATTTTTTTACATATTTTTAAGTTATTAAAAACCAACGCTTTTATTAAAAAAATATTTTTTTTAAATATTTTTTATCCTTATAATTTTTAAGTTTTTTACTTTTTTGAATGGCAACACAGTTTTTTAATTTCATATTCCAAAGCAGAATATTTTTCTAAAAATGTTGATACATAAAAATCGAATTTAGGAGGATTAATTTATGAGTTATAAGTATTTAAAGTTATGACAATCGGAGTAGTGGACAAACATTATGCGGGGTAACTCCGTACCCCACTCGATTCTGCCAATCTAAACTTTAAATACCTATAACTCATAAACTACTAGCTCTAAATTCGAAATTTTAAGGTAATGATTAATTAAAAAAATAGCTTTATTAATTTATGAAATTTTAAGTATAGGTTGTCATTTTAAAATCAAAAGTTGATAATGGTTTACCTGATAAATATAAAGGTGAAAATATTTAAAAAAAACATATAGCTCTAGAACAAGATGGGTCTAAAATTTAAAAAAAAAAAGTCAATAGTTTTTGAAATAATAAGTGTTGTTTGATAAAAGAATCAGCCTGTAGATTCCAAGCTATATTTTTTTTACCAATGGCATTTGTAATGTTAGTTTTGCATAAATATTTATTAATTTACATAATGAATTCATATGAACTCCAAACAATGTAATAATTTTTCAATGCGTATTTTTAAAATAATTTTATAATAATAGAAAAACTAGGCCGTTGTACAATATATTAATTTATCGCTGTAATGTATGCCGAGGCACGATGGCACATGCTTGAACATTTATCAGTTCGTTCTTTGTAAATATTATAAAAATGACTCATGATGCCATAATAGCTGTGTATTTGATATATTTGATTTAAGTAAACTCCATACTGCTTTACCGGCTTTTACTTCTCCTCATTAAGAAGTCGTTTGAATATATTCCCAATCATAGGTTACTACATAAACAATATTGATTTAAATTTCATTTACAAATGCCTATGACACTAAGATTGTGCAAACCTGAAATTCGATTATAAAAAACATAAAAATATATTGAGATGTCCATTGATGTGTATTTGTACGGAAAATTAATTATCAAATTTATTAATTTGTATTGATATCGTTGTTTAGTTTGTATGCGGAAGATCGAGAGTTCAACGGAAGTATTTCGCTAAAGGAACATTATAACCGACCGACTTATTTAGTATTGAATCACATGGATCAACTTGTCAGAGGGCTATCTACACAGAAGACACAAAAAGTCGATATGCTATTTACAAAAACGGTTGGTACTTAAAATACGATCAAAATGACGTAATTTCTTATTTATTTATTTTTTTTACAGATAAATAATGAAGATGTACATAGAATAGATTGTATTAAAACTATTTAACTACCTTATGTATAATATTATGTTTAAATATTTTGTTTAGCTTACAAACTACTTATACACTGTTCATCCAGAAAATTTGTTTGGGATGGATGTTGTCAGTTTGGATTTACAAAGAAACCGCGATCATGGTATTCCAAGTTACACAAACTTTAGAGAATATTGTGGACTAAAAGCAATAAGAAATGTACAAGATTTAGCCAAAATCATGGTGGAAGGTGTAAGTTCAAACGTATTTGAAATATGTAATCGTCTGATAATTCTTACTTTATTCCTGTATAATATTATATATAGGCATCTGAAAAATTATTGAAGCAATACAAACATTGGAAAAAAATAGAGTTATTGGTAGGTGCATTATTCGAGAAACACGAAGACGACGCAATGGTTGGTCCAACGATGAGGTGTATCATCAGAGAACAGTTCGTAAGGACGAGAATTGCAGATAGATATTTTTACGATTTGCCAAAAGCGTTCAATGAATGTTAGTGCATTTGAAATATTTCGAATGAATTATTTTTAATTAAACTATGTTTTTAAATTCAAGATCAACTGACAGAAATCAGAAAAGTGACCCTTGCCAGAGTCTTTTGCGATAACAGCAATAATGTCACAACAATGCAGAAACGGGTATTTTTAGTACCTACAGTGGATGATTTGATACGTTGTGATTCCCAATTAATTCCGAAAATCGACATCAATCAGTGGTAAGAAATAGTCAATACATTTCGAAAATGACATCATACAAAATATTAATAATATTTATGTAACTATTTAATTAGGTATAGTGTTTAATGTCAATAAAACAACAGTAATAGTTTATAAGAATTAAAAGTTTTCTTATATTTAATAATCAATTAGATAGCATAGTTTCACCATTAGTTGAATATTTTTGCTTTTTACTTATTTATATATAGATCTAAGCAATGTTTTTTAGTCACTGAGCGATAATAATTTATTTTACCATTTAAAAACAATATATATACTGGGTGATTTTTATATCAAACACTCATTATTCAAAAAAGTATTGACTTTTTCAAAATATTTTTTTACATATTTTTAAGTTATTAAAAACCAACGCTTTTATTAAAAAAATATTTTTTTTAAATATTTTTTATCCTTATAATTTTTAAGTTTTTTACTTTTTTGAATGGCAACACAGTTTTTTAATTTCATATTCCAAAGCAGAATATTTTTCTAAAAATGTTGATACATAAAAATCGAATTTAGGAGGATTAATTTATGAGTTATAAGTATTTAAAGTTATGACAATCGGAGTAGTGGACAAACATTATGCGGGGTAACTCCGTACCCCACTCGATTCTGCCAATCTAAACTTTAAATACCTATAACTCATAAACTACTAGCTCTAAATTCGAAATTTTAAGGTAATGATTAATTAAAAAAATAGCTTTATTAATTTATGAAATTTTAAGTATAGGTTGTCATTTTAAAATCAAAAGTTGATAATGGTTTACCTGATAAATATAAAGGTGAAAATATTTAAAAAAAACATATAGCTCTAGAACAAGATGGGTCTAAAATTTAAAAAAAAAAAGTCAATAGTTTTTGAAATAATAAGTGTTGTTTGATAAAAGAATCAGCCTGTAGATTCCAAGCTATATTTTTTTTACCAATGGCATTTGTAATGTTAGTTTTGCATAAATATTTATTAATTTACATAATGAATTCATATGAACTCCAAACAATGTAATAATTTTTCAATGCGTATTTTTAAAATAATTTTATAATAATAGAAAAACTAGGCCGTTGTACAATATATTAATTTATCGCTGTAATGTATGCCGAGGCACGATGGCACATGCTTGAACATTTATCAGTTCGTTCTTTGTAAATATTATAAAAATGACTCATGATGCCATAATAGCTGTGTATTTGATATATTTGATTTAAGTAAACTCCATACTGCTTTACCGGCTTTTACTTCTCCTCATTAAGAAGTCGTTTGAATATATTCCCAATCATAGGTTACTACATAAACAATATTGATTTAAATTTCATTTACAAATGCCTATGACACTAAGATTGTGCAAACCTGAAATTCGATTATAAAAAACATAAAAATATATTGAGATGTCCATTGATGTGTATTTGTACGGAAAATTAATTATCAAATTTATTAATTTGTATTGATATCGTTGTTTAGTTTGTATGCGGAAGATCGAGAGTTCAACGGAAGTATTTCGCTAAAGGAACATTATAACCGACCGACTTATTTAGTATTGAATCACATGGATCAACTTGTCAGAGGGCTATCTACACAGAAGACACAAAAAGTCGATATGCTATTTACAAAAACGGTTGGTACTTAAAATACGATCAAAATGACGTAATTTCTTATTTATTTATTTTTTTTACAGATAAATAATGAAGATGTACATAGAATAGATTGTATTAAAACTATTTAACTACCTTATGTATAATATTATGTTTAAATATTTTGTTTAGCTTACAAACTACTTATACACTGTTCATCCAGAAAATTTGTTTGGGATGGATGTTGTCAGTTTGGATTTACAAAGAAACCGCGATCATGGTATTCCAAGTTACACAAACTTTAGAGAATATTGTGGACTAAAAGCAATAAGAAATGTACAAGATTTAGCCAAAATCATGGTGGAAGGTGTAAGTTCAAACGTATTTGAAATATGTAATCGTCTGATAATTCTTACTTTATTCCTGTATAATATTATATATAGGCATCTGAAAAATTATTGAAGCAATACAAACATTGGAAAAAAATAGAGTTATTGGTAGGTGCATTATTCGAGAAACACGAAGACGACGCAATGGTTGGTCCAACGATGAGGTGTATCATCAGAGAACAGTTCGTAAGGACGAGAATTGCAGATAGATATTTTTACGATTTGCCAAAAGCGTTCAATGAATGTTAGTGCATTTGAAATATTTCGAATGAATTATTTTTAATTAAACTATGTTTTTAAATTCAAGATCAACTGACAGAAATCAGAAAAGTGACCCTTGCCAGAGTCTTTTGCGATAACAGCAATAATGTCACAACAATGCAGAAACGGGTATTTTTAGTACCTACAGTGGATGATTTGATACGTTGTGATTCCCAATTAATTCCGAAAATCGACATCAATCAGTGGTAAGAAATAGTCAATACATTTCGAAAATGACATCATACAAAATATTAATAATATTTATGTAACTATTTAATTAGGTATAGTGTTTAATGTCAATAAAACAACAGTAATAGTTTATAAGAATTAAAAGTTTTCTTATATTTAATAATCAATTAGATAGCATAGTTTCACCATTAGTTGAATATTTTTGCTTTTTACTTATTTATATATAGATCTAAGCAATGTTTTTTAGTCACTGAGCGATAATAATTTATTTTACCATTTAAAAACAATATATATACTGGGTGATTTTTATATCAAACACTCATTATTCAAAAAAGTATTGACTTTTTCAAAATATTTTTTTACATATTTTTAAGTTATTAAAAACCAACGCTTTTATTAAAAAAATATTTTTTTTAAATATTTTTTATCCTTATAATTTTTAAGTTTTTTACTTTTTTGAATGGCAACACAGTTTTTTAATTTCATATTCCAAAGCAGAATATTTTTCTAAAAATGTTGATACATAAAAATCGAATTTAGGAGGATTAATTTATGAGTTATAAGTATTTAAAGTTATGACAATCGGAGTAGTGGACAAACATTATGCGGGGTAACTCCGTACCCCACTCGATTCTGCCAATCTAAACTTTAAATACCTATAACTCATAAACTACTAGCTCTAAATTCGAAATTTTAAGGTAATGATTAATTAAAAAAATAGCTTTATTAATTTATGAAATTTTAAGTATAGGTTGTCATTTTAAAATCAAAAGTTGATAATGGTTTACCTGATAAATATAAAGGTGAAAATATTTAAAAAAAACATATAGCTCTAGAACAAGATGGGTCTAAAATTTAAAAAAAAAAAGTCAATAGTTTTTGAAATAATAAGTGTTGTTTGATAAAAGAATCAGCCTGTAGATTCCAAGCTATATTTTTTTTACCAATGGCATTTGTAATGTTAGTTTTGCATAAATATTTATTAATTTACATAATGAATTCATATGAACTCCAAACAATGTAATAATTTTTCAATGCGTATTTTTAAAATAATTTTATAATAATAGAAAAACTAGGCCGTTGTACAATATATTAATTTATCGCTGTAATGTATGCCGAGGCACGATGGCACATGCTTGAACATTTATCAGTTCGTTCTTTGTAAATATTATAAAAATGACTCATGATGCCATAATAGCTGTGTATTTGATATATTTGATTTAAGTAAACTCCATACTGCTTTACCGGCTTTTACTTCTCCTCATTAAGAAGTCGTTTGAATATATTCCCAATCATAGGTTACTACATAAACAATATTGATTTAAATTTCATTTACAAATGCCTATGACACTAAGATTGTGCAAACCTGAAATTCGATTATAAAAAACATAAAAATATATTGAGATGTCCATTGATGTGTATTTGTACGGAAAATTAATTATCAAATTTATTAATTTGTATTGATATCGTTGTTTAGTTTGTATGCGGAAGATCGAGAGTTCAACGGAAGTATTTCGCTAATAGGAACATTATAACCGACCGACTTATTTAGTATTGAATCACATGGATCAACTTGTCAGAGGGCTATCTACACAGAAGACACAAAAAGTCGATATGCTATTTACAAAAACGGTTGGTACTTAAAATACGATCAAAATGACGTAATTTCTTATTTATTTATTTTTTTTACAGATAAATAATGAAGATGTACATAGAATAGATTGTATTAAAACTATTTAACTACCTTATGTATAATATTATGTTTAAATATTTTGTTTAGCTTACAAACTACTTATACACTGTTCATCCAGAAAATTTGTTTGGGATGGATGTTGTCAGTTTGGATTTACAAAGAAACCGCGATCATGGTATTCCAAGTTACACAAACTTTAGAGAATATTGTGGACTAAAAGCAATAAGAAATGTACAAGATTTAGCCAAAATCATGGTGGAAGGTGTAAGTTCAAACGTATTTGAAATATGTAATCGTCTGATACTTCTTACTTTATTCCTGTATAATATTATATATAGGCATCTGAAAAATTATTGAAGCAATACAAACATTGGAAAAAAATAGAGTTATTGGTAGGTGCATTATTCGAGAAACACGAAGACGACGCAATGGTTGGTCCAACGATGAGGTGTATCATCAGAGAACAGTTCGTAAGGACGAGAATTGCAGATAGATATTTTTACGATTTGCCAAAAGCGTTCAATGAATGTTAGTGCATTTGAAATATTTCGAATGAATTATTTTTAATTAAACTATGTTTTTAAATTCAAGATCAACTGACAGAAATCAGAAAAGTGACCCTTGCCAGAGTCTTTTGCGATAACAGCAATAATGTCACAACAATGCAGAAACGGGTATTTTTAGTACCTACAGTGGATGATTTGATACGTTGTGATTCCCAATTAATTCCGAAAATCGACATCAATCAGTGGTCAGAAATAGTCAATACATTTCGAAAATGACATCATACAAAATATTAATAATATTTATGTAACTATTTAATTAGGTATAGTGTTTAATGTCAATAAAACAACAGTAATAGTTTATAAGAATTAAAAGTTTTCTTATATTTAATAATCAATTAGATAGCATAGTTTCACCATTAGTTGAATATTTTTGCTTTTTACTTATTTATATATAGATCTAAGCAATGTTTTTTAGTCACTGAGCGATAATAATTTATTTTACCATTTAAAAACAATATATATACTGGGTGATTTTTATATCAAACACTCATTATTCAAAAAAGTATTGACTTTTTCAAAATATTTTTTTACATATTTTTAAGTTATTAAAAACCAACGCTTTTATTAAAAAAATATTTTTTTTAAATATTTTTTATCCTTATAATTTTTAAGTTTTTTACTTTTTTGAATGGCAACACAGTTTTTTAATTTCATATTCCAAAGCAGAATATTTTTCTAAAAATGTTGATACATAAAAATCGAATTTAGGAGGATTAATTTATGAGTTATAAGTATTTAAAGTTATGACAATCGGAGTAGTGGACAAACATTATGCGGGATAACTCCGTACCCCACTCGATTCTGCCAATCTAAACTTTAAATACCTATAACTCATAAACTACTAGCTCTAAATTCGAAATTTTAAGGTAATGATAATTAAAAAAATAGCTTTATTAATTTATGAAATTTTAAGTATAGGTTGTCATTTTAAAATCAAAAGTTGATAAAGGTTTACCTGATAAATATAAAGGTGAAAATATTTTAAAAAAAACATATAGCTCTAGAACAAGATGGGTCTAAAATTTAAAAAAAAAAGTCAATAGTTTTTGAAATAATAAGTGTTGTTTGATAAAAGAATCAGCCTGTAGATTCCAAGCTATATTTTTTTTACCAATGGCATTTGTAATGTTAGTTTTGCATAAATATTTATTAATTTACATAATGAATTCATATGAACTCTAAACAATGTAATAATTTTTCAATGCGTATTTTTAAAATAATTTTATAATAATAGAAAAACTAGGCCGTTATACAATATATTAATTTATCGCTGTAATGTATGCCGAGGCACGATGGCACATGCTTGAACATTTATCAGTTCGTTCTTTGTAAATATTATAAAAATGACTCATGATGCCATAATAGCTGTGTATTTGATATATTTGATTTAAGTAAACTCCATACTGCTTTACCGGCTTTTACTTCTCCTCATTAAGAAGTCGTTTGAATATATTCCCAATCATAGGTTACTACATAAACAATATTGATTTAAATTTCATTTACAAATGCCTATGACACTAAGATTGTGCAAACCTGAAATTCGATTATAAAAAACATAAAAATATATTGAGATGTCCATTGATGTGTATTTGTACGGAAAATTAATTATCAAATTTATTAATTTGTATTGATATCGTTGTTTAGTTTGTATGCGGAAGATCGAGAGTTCAACGGAAGTATTTCGCTAAAGGAACATTATAACCGACCGACTTATTTAGTATTGAATCACATGGATCAACTTGTCAGAGGGCTATCTACACAGAAGACACAAAAAGTCGATATGCTATTTACAAAAACGGTTGGTACTTAAAATACGATCAAAATGACGTAATTTCTTATTTATTTATTTTTTTTACAGATAAATAATGAAGATGTACATAGAATAGATTGTATTAAAACTATTTAACTACCTTATGTATAATATTATGTTTAAATATTTTGTTTAGCTTACAAACTACTTATACACTGTTCATCCAGAAAATTTGTTTGGGATGGATGTTGTCAGTTTGGATTTACAAAGAAACCGCGATCATGGTATTCCAAGTTACACAAACTTTAGAGAATATTGTGGACTAAAAGCAATAAGAAATGTACAAGATTTAGCCAAAATCATGGTGGAAGGTGTAAGTTCAAACGTATTTGAAATATGTAATCGTCTGATAATTCTTACTTTATTCCTGTATAATATTATATATAGGCATCTGAAAAATTATTGAAGCAATACAAACATTGGAAAAAAATAGAGTTATTGGTAGGTGCATTATTCGAGAAACACGAAGACGACGCAATGGTTGGTCCAACGATGAGGTGTATCATCAGAGAACAGTTCGTAAGGACGAGAATTGCAGATAGATATTTTTACGATTTGCCAAAAGCGTTCAATGAATGTTAGTGCATTTGAAATATTTCGAATGAATTATTTTTAATTAAACTATGTTTTTAAATTCAAGATCAACTGACAGAAATCAGAAAAGTGACCCTTGCCAGAGTCTTTTGCGATAACAGCAATAATGTCACAACAATGCAGAAACGGGTATTTTTAGTACCTACAGTGGATGATTTGATACGTTGTGATTCCCAATTAATTCCGAAAATCGACATCAATCAGTGGTAAGAAATAGTCAATACATTTCGAAAATGACATCATACAAAATATTAATAATATTTATGTAACTATTTAATTAGGTATAGTGTTTAATGTCAATAAAACAACAGTAATAGTTTATAAGAATTAAAAGTTTTCTTATATTTAATAATCAATTAGATAGCATAGTTTCACCATTAGTTGAATATTTTTGCTTTTTACTTATTTATATATAGATCTAAGCAATGTTTTTTAGTCACTGAGCGATAATAATTTATTTTACCATTTAAAAACAATATATATACTGGGTGATTTTTATATCAAACACTCATTATTCAAAAAAGTATTGACTTTTTCAAAATATTTTTTTACATATTTTTAAGTTATTAAAAACCAACGCTTTTATTAAAAAAATATTTTTTTTAAATATTTTTTATCCTTATAATTTTTAAGTTTTTTACTTTTTTGAATGGCAACACAGTTTTTTAATTTCATATTCCAAAGCAGAATATTTTTCTAAAAATGTTGATACATAAAAATCGAATTTAGGAGGATTAATTTATGAGTTATAAGTATTTAAAGTTATGACAATCGGAGTAGTGGACAAACATTATGCGGGGTAACTCCGTACCCCACTCGATTCTGCCAATCTAAACTTTAAATACCTATAACTCATAAACTACTAGCTCTAAATTCGAAATTTTAAGGTAATGATTAATTAAAAAAATAGCTTTATTAATTTATGAAATTTTAAGTATAGGTTGTCATTTTAAAATCAAAAGTTGATAATGGTTTACCTGATAAATATAAAGGTGAAAATATTTAAAAAAAACATATAGCTCTAGAACAAGATGGGTCTAAAATTTAAAAAAAAAAGTCAATAGTTTTTGAAATAATAAGTGTTGTTTGATAAAAGAATCAGCCTGTAGATTCCAAGCTATATTTTTTTTACCAATGGCATTTGTAATGTTAGTTTTGCATAAATATTTATTAATTTACATAATGAATTCATATGAACTCCAAACAATGTAATAATTTTTCAATGCGTATTTTTAAAATAATTTTATAATAATAGAAAAACTAGGCCGTTGTACAATATATTAATTTATCGCTGTAATGTATGCCGAGGCACGATGGCACATGCTTGAACATTTATCAGTTCGTTCTTTGTAAATATTATAAAAATGACTCATGATGCCATAATAGCTGTGTATTTGATATATTTGATTTAAGTAAACTCCATACTGCTTTACCGGCTTTTACTTCTCCTCATTAAGAAGTCGTTTGAATATATTCCCAATCATAGGTTACTACATAAACAATATTGATTTAAATTTCATTTACAAATGCCTATGACACTAAGATTGTGCAAACCTGAAATTCGATTATAAAAAACATAAAAATATATTGAGATGTCCATTGATGTGTATTTGTACGGAAAATTAATTATCAAATTTATTAATTTGTATTGATATCGTTGTTTAGTTTGTATGCGGAAGATCGAGAGTTCAACGGAAGTATTTCGCTAAAGGAACATTATAACCGACCGACTTATTTAGTATTGAATCACATGGATCAACTTGTCAGAGGGCTATCTACACAGAAGACACAAAAAGTCGATATGCTATTTACAAAAACGGTTGGTACTTAAAATACGATCAAAATGACGTAATTTCTTATTTATTTATTTTTTTTACAGATAAATAATGAAGATGTACATAGAATAGATTGTATTAAAACTATTTAACTACCTTATGTATAATATTATGTTTAAATATTTTGTTTAGCTTACAAACTACTTATACACTGTTCATCCAGAAAATTTGTTTGGGATGGATGTTGTCAGTTTGGATTTACAAAGAAACCGCGATCATGGTATTCCAAGTTACACAAACTTTAGAGAATATTGTGGACTAAAAGCAATAAGAAATGTACAAGATTTAGCCAAAATCATGGTGGAAGGTGTAAGTTCAAACGTATTTGAAATATGTAATCGTCTGATAATTCTTACTTTATTCCTGTATAATATTATATATAGGCATCTGAAAAATTATTGAAGCAATACAAACATTGGAAAAAAATAGAGTTATTGGTAGGTGCATTATTCGAGAAACACGAAGACGACGCAATGGTTGGTCCAACGATGAGGTGTATCATCAGAGAACAGTTCGTAAGGACGAGAATTGCAGATAGATATTTTTACGATTTGCCAAAAGCGTTCAATGAATGTTAGTGCATTTGAAATATTTCGAATGAATTATTTTTAATTAAACTATGTTTTTAAATTCAAGATCAACTGACAGAAATCAGAAAAGTGACCCTTGCCAGAGTCTTTTGCGATAACAGCAATAATGTCACAACAATGCAGAAACGGGTATTTTTAGTACCTACAGTGGATGATTTGATACGTTGTGATTCCCAATTAATTCCGAAAATCGACATCAATCAGTGGTAAGAAATAGTCAATACATTTCGAAAATGACATCATACAAAATATTAATAATATTTATGTAACTATTTAATTAGGTATAGTGTTTAATGTCAATAAAACAACAGTAATAGTTTATAAGAATTAAAAGTTTTCTTATATTTAATAATCAATTAGATAGCATAGTTTCACCATTAGTTGAATATTTTTGCTTTTTACTTATTTATATATAGATCTAAGCAATGTTTTTTAGTCACTGAGCGATAATAATTTATTTTACCATTTAAAAACAATATATATACTGGGTGATTTTTATATCAAACACTCATTATTCAAAAAAGTATTGACTTTTTCAAAATATTTTTTTACATATTTTTAAGTTATTAAAAACCAACGCTTTTATTAAAAAAATATTTTTTTTAAATATTTTTTATCCTTATAATTTTTAAGTTTTTTACTTTTTTGAATGGCAACACAGTTTTTTAATTTCATATTCCAAAGCAGAATATTTTTCTAAAAATGTTGATACATAAAAATCGAATTTAGGAGGATTAATTTATGAGTTATAAGTATTTAAAGTTATGACAATCGGAGTAGTGGACAAACATTATGCGGGGTAACTCCGTACCCCACTCGATTCTGCCAATCTAAACTTTAAATACCTATAACTCATAAACTACTAGCTCTAAATTCGAAATTTTAAGGTAATGATTAATTAAAAAAATAGCTTTATTAATTTATGAAATTTTAAGTATAGGTTGTCATTTTAAAATCAAAAGTTGATAATGGTTTACCTGATAAATATAAAGGTGAAAATATTTAAAAAAAACATATAGCTCTAGAACAAGATGGGTCTAAAATTTAAAAAAAAAAGTCAATAGTTTTTGAAATAATAAGTGTTGTTTGATAAAAGAATCAGCCTGTAGATTCCAAGCTATATTTTTTTTACCAATGGCATTTGTAATGTTAGTTTTGCATAAATATTTATTAATTTACATAATGAATTCATATGAACTCCAAACAATGTAATAATTTTTCAATGCGTATTTTTAAAATAATTTTATAATAATAGAAAAACTAGGCCGTTGTACAATATATTAATTTATCGCTGTAATGTATGCCGAGGCACGATGGCACATGCTTGAACATTTATCAGTTCGTTCTTTGTAAATATTATAAAAATGACTCATGATGCCATAATAGCTGTGTATTTGATATATTTGATTTAAGTAAACTCCATACTGCTTTACCGGCTTTTACTTCTCCTCATTAAGAAGTCGTTTGAATATATTCCCAATCATAGGTTACTACATAAACAATATTGATTTAAATTTCATTTACAAATGCCTATGACACTAAGATTGTGCAAACCTGAAATTCGATTATAAAAAACATAAAAATATATTGAGATGTCCATTGATGTGTATTTGTACGGAAAATTAATTATCAAATTTATTAATTTGTATTGATATCGTTGTTTAGTTTGTATGCGGAAGATCGAGAGTTCAACGGAAGTATTTCGCTAAAGGAACATTATAACCGACCGACTTATTTAGTATTGAATCACATGGATCAACTTGTCAGAGGGCTATCTACACAGAAGACACAAAAAGTCGATATGCTATTTACAAAAACGGTTGGTACTTAAAATACGATCAAAATGACGTAATTTCTTATTTATTTATTTTTTTTACAGATAAATAATGAAGATGTACATAGAATAGATTGTATTAAAAATATTTAACTACCTTATGTATAATATTATGTTTAAATATTTTGTTTAGCTTACAAACTACTTATACACTGTTCATCCAGAAAATTTGTTTGGGATGGATGTTGTCAGTTTGGATTTACAAAGAAACCGCGATCATGGTATTC
This sequence comes from Diuraphis noxia, assembly GCF_037042655.1. Lineage (NCBI taxonomy): Eukaryota > Metazoa > Arthropoda > Insecta > Hemiptera > Aphididae > Diuraphis > Diuraphis noxia. The sequence goes on along the minus strand of NW_028301711.1, from coordinate 100,359,909 downwards.
CAAGTTACACAAACTTTAGAGAATATTGTGGACTAAAAGCAATAAGAAATGTACAAGATTTAGCCAAAATCATGGTGGAAGGTGTAAGTTCAAACGTATTTGAAATATGTAATCGTCTGATAATTCTTACTTTATTCCTGTATAATATTATATATAAGCATCTGAAAAATTATTGAAGCAATACAAACATTGGAAAAAAATAGAGTTATTGGTAGGTGCATTATTCGAGAAACACGAAGACGACGCAATGGTTGGTCCAACGATGAGGTGTATCATCAGAGAACAGTTCGTAAGGACGAGAATTGCAGATAGATATTTTTACGATTTGCCAAAAGCGTTCAATGAATGTTAGTGCATTTGAAATATTTCGAATGAATTATTTTTAATTAAACTATGTTTTTAAATTCAAGATCAACTGACAGAAATCAGAAAAGTGACCCTTGCCAGAGTCTTTTGCGATAACAGCAATAATGTCACAACAATGCAGAAACGGGTATTTTTAGTACCTACAGTGGATGATTTGATACGTTGTGATTCCCAATTAATTCCGAAAATCGACATCAATCAGTGGTAAGAAATAGTCAATACATTTCGAAAATGACATCATACAAAATATTAATAATATTTATGTAACTATTTAATTAGGTATAGTGTTTAATGTCAATAAAACAACAGTAATAGTTTATAAGAATTAAAAGTTTTCTTATATTTAATAATCAATTAGATAGCATAGTTTCACCATTAGTTGAATATTTTTGCTTTTTACTTATTTATATATAGATCTAAGCAATGTTTTTTAGTCACTGAGCGATAATAATTTATTTTACCATTTAAAAACAATATATATACTGGGTGATTTTTATATCAAACACTCATTATTCAAAAAAGTATTGACTTTTTCAAAATATTTTTTTACATATTTTTAAGTTATTAAAAACCAACGCTTTTATTAAAAAAATATTTTTTTTAAATATTTTTTATCCTTATAATTTTTAAGTTTTTTACTTTTTTGAATGGCAACACAGTTTTTTAATTTCATATTCCAAAGCAGAATATTTTTCTAAAAATGTTGATACATAAAAATCGAATTTAGGAGGATTAATTTATGAGTTATAAGTATTTAAAGTTATGACAATCGGAGTAGTGGACAAACATTATGCGGGGTAACTCCGTACCCCACTCGATTCTGCCAATCTAAACTTTAAATACCTATAACTCATAAACTACTAGCTCTAAATTCGAAATTTTAAGGTAATGATTAATTAAAAAAATAGCTTTATTAATTTATGAAATTTTAAGTATAGGTTGTCATTTTAAAATCAAAAGTTGATAATGGTTTACCTGATAAATATAAAGGTGAAAATATTTAAAAAAAACATATAGCTCTAGAACAAGATGGGTCTAAAATTTAAAAAAAAAAAGTCAATAGTTTTTGAAATAATAAGTGTTGTTTGATAAAAGAATCAGCCTGTAGATTCCAAGCTATATTTTTTTTACCAATGGCATTTGTAATGTTAGTTTTGCATAAATATTTATTAATTTACATAATGAATTCATATGAACTCCAAACAATGTAATAATTTTTCAATGCGTATTTTTAAAATAATTTTATAATAATAGAAAAACTAGGCCGTTATACAATATATTAATTTATCGCTGTAATGTATGCCGAGGCACGATGGCACATGCTTGAACATTTATCAGTTCGTTCTTTGTAAATATTATAAAAATGACTCATGATGCCATAATAGCTGTGTATTTGATATATTTGATTTAAGTAAACTCCATACTGCTTTACCGGCTTTTACTTCTCCTCATTAAGAAGTCGTTTGAATATATTCCCAATCATAGGTTACTACATAAACAATATTGATTTAAATTTCATTTACAAATGCCTATGACACTAAGATTGTGCAAACCTGTAATTCGATTATAAAAAACATAAAAATATATTGAGATGTCCATTGATGTGTATTTGTACGGAAAATTAATTATCAAATTTATTAATTTGTATTGATATCGTTGTTTAGTTTGTATGCGGAAGATCGAGAGTTCAACGGAAGTATTTCGCTAAAGGAACATTATAACCGACCGACTTATTTAGTATTGAATCACATGGATCAACTTGTCAGAGGGCTATCTACACAGAAGACACAAAAAGTCGATATGCTATTTACAAAAACGGTTGGTACTTAAAATACGATCAAAATGACGTAATTTCTTATTTATTTATTTTTTTTACAGATAAATAATGAAGATGTACATAGAATAGATTGTATTAAAAATATTTAACTACCTTATGTATAATATTATGTTTAAATATTTTGTTTAGCTTACAAACTACTTATACACTGTTCATCCAGAAAATTTGTTTGGGATGGATGTTGTCAGTTTGGATTTACAAAGAAACCGCGATCATGGTATTCCAAGTTACACAAACTTTAGAGAATATTGTGGACTAAAAGCAATAAGAAATGTACAAGATTTAGCCAAAATCATGGTGGAAGGTGTAAGTTCAAACGTATTTGAAATATGTAATCGTCTGATAATTCTTACTTTATTCCTGTATAATATTATATATAAGCATCTGAAAAATTATTGAAGCAATACAAACATTGGAAAAAAATAGAGTTATTGGTAGGTGCATTATTCGAGAAACACGAAGACGACGCAATGGTTGGTCCAACGATGAGGTGTATCATCAGAGAACAGTTCGTAAGGACGAGAATTGCAGATAGATATTTTTACGATTTGCCAAAAGCGTTCAATGAATGTTAGTGCATTTGAAATATTTCGAATGAATTATTTTTAATTAAACTATGTTTTTAAATTCAAGATCAACTGACAGAAATCAGAAAAGTGACCCTTGCCAGAGTCTTTTGCGATAACAGCAATAATGTCACAACAATGCAGAAACGGGTATTTTTAGTACCTACAGTGGATGATTTGATACGTTGTGATTCCCAATTAATTCCGAAAATCGACATCAATCAGTGGTAAGAAATAGTCAATACATTTCGAAAATGACATCATACAAAATATTAATAATATTTATGTAACTATTTAATTAGGTATAGTGTTTAATGTCAATAAAACAACAGTAATAGTTTATAAGAATTAAAAGTTTTCTTATATTTAATAATCAATTAGATAGCATAGTTTCACCATTAGTTGAATATTTTTGCTTTTTACTTATTTATATATAGATCTAAGCAATGTTTTTTAGTCACTGAGCGATAATAATTTATTTTACCATTTAAAAACAATATATATACTGGGTGATTTTTATATCAAACACTCATTATTCAAAAAAGTATTGACTTTTTCAAAATATTTTTTTACATATTTTTAAGTTATTAAAAACCAACGCTTTTATTAAAAAAATATTTTTTTTAAATATTTTTTATCCTTATAATTTTTAAGTTTTTTACTTTTTTGAATGGCAACACAGTTTTTTAATTTCATATTCCAAAGCAGAATATTTTTCTAAAAATGTTGATACATAAAAATCGAATTTAGGAGGATTAATTTATGAGTTATAAGTATTTAAAGTTATGACAATCGGAGTAGTGGACAAACATTATGCGGGGTAACTCCGTACCCCACTCGATTCTGCCAATCTAAACTTTAAATACCTATAACTCATAAACTACTAGCTCTAAATTCGAAATTTTAAGGTAATGATTAATTAAAAAAATAGCTTTATTAATTTATGAAATTTTAAGTATAGGTTGTCATTTTAAAATCAAAAGTTGATAATGGTTTACCTGATAAATATAAAGGTGAAAATATTTAAAAAAAACATATAGCTCTAGAACAAGATGGGTCTAAAATTTAAAAAAAAAAAGTCAATAGTTTTTGAAATAATAAGTGTTGTTTGATAAAAGAATCAGCCTGTAGATTCCAAGCTATATTTTTTTTACCAATGGCATTTGTAATGTTAGTTTTGCATAAATATTTATTAATTTACATAATGAATTCATATGAACTCCAAACAATGTAATAATTTTTCAATGCGTATTTTTAAAATAATTTTATAATAATAGAAAAACTAGGCCGTTATACAATATATTAATTTATCGCTGTAATGTATGCCGAGGCACGATGGCACATGCTTGAACATTTATCAGTTCGTTCTTTGTAAATATTATAAAAATGACTCATGATGCCATAATAGCTGTGTATTTGATATATTTGATTTAAGTAAACTCCATACTGCTTTACCGGCTTTTACTTCTCCTCATTAAGAAGTCGTTTGAATATATTCCCAATCATAGGTTACTACATAAACAATATTGATTTAAATTTCATTTACAAATGCCTATGACACTAAGATTGTGCAAACCTGTAATTCGATTATAAAAAACATAAAAATATATTGAGATGTCCATTGATGTGTATTTGTACGGAAAATTAATTATCAAATTTATTAATTTGTATTGATATCGTTGTTTAGTTTGTATGCGGAAGATCGAGAGTTCAACGGAAGTATTTCGCTAAAGGAACATTATAACCGACCGACTTATTTAGTATTGAATCACATGGATCAACTTGTCAGAGGGCTATCTACACAGAAGACACAAAAAGTCGATATGCTATTTACAAAAACGGTTGGTACTTAAAATACGATCAAAATGACGTAATTTCTTATTTATTTATTTTTTTTACAGATAAATAATGAAGATGTACATAGAATAGATTGTATTAAAAATATTTAACTACCTTATGTATAATATTATGTTTAAATATTTTGTTTAGCTTACAAACTACTTATACACTGTTCATCCAGAAAATTTTGTTTGGGATGGATGTTGTCAGTTTGGATTTACAAAGAAACCGCGATCATGGTATTCCAAGTTACACAAACTTTAGAGAATATTGTGGACTAAAAGCAATAAGAAATGTACAAGATTTAGCCAAAATCATGGTGGAAGGTGTAAGTTCAAACGTATTTGAAATATGTAATCGTCTGATACTTCTTACTTTATTCCTGTATAATATTATATATAGGCATCTGAAAAATTATTGAAGCAATACAAACATTGGAAAAAAATAGAGTTATTGGTAGGTGCATTATTCGAGAAACACGAAGACGACGCAATGGTTGGTCCAACGATGAGGTGTATCATCAGAGAACAGTTCGTAAGGACGAGAATTGCAGATAGATATTTTTACGATTTGCCAAAAGCGTTCAATGAATGTTAGTGCATTTGAAATATTTCGAATGAATTATTTTTAATTAAACTATGTTTTTAAATTCAAGATCAACTGACAGAAATCAGAAAAGTGACCCTTGCCAGAGTCTTTTGCGATAACAGCAATAATGTCACAACAATGCAGAAACGGGTATTTTTAGTACCTACAGTGGATGATTTGATACGTTGTGATTCCCAATTAATTCCGAAAATCGACATCAATCAGTGGTCAGAAATAGTCAATACATTTCGAAAATGACATCATACAAAATATTAATAATATTTATGTAACTATTTAATTAGGTATAGTGTTTAATGTCAATAAAACAACAGTAATAGTTTATAAGAATTAAAAGTTTTCTTATATTTAATAATCAATTAGATAGCATAGTTTCACCATTAGTTGAATATTTTTGCTTTTTACTTATTTATATATAGATCTAAGCAATGTTTTTTAGTCACTGAGCGATAATAATTTATTTTACCATTTAAAAACAATATATATACTGGGTGATTTTTATATCAAACACTCATTATTCAAAAAAGTATTGACTTTTTCAAAATATTTTTTTACATATTTTTAAGTTATTAAAAACCAACGCTTTTATTAAAAAAATATTTTTTTTAAATATTTTTTATCCTTATAATTTTTAAGTTTTTTACTTTTTTGAATGGCAACACAGTTTTTTAATTTCATATTCCAAAGCAGAATATTTTTCTAAAAATGTTGATACATAAAAATCGAATTTAGGAGGATTAATTTATGAGTTATAAGTATTTAAAGTTATGACAATCGGAGTAGTGGACAAACATTATGCGGGGTAACTCCGTACCCCACTCGATTCTGCCAATCTAAACTTTAAATACCTATAACTCATAAACTACTAGCTCTAAATTCGAAATTTTAAGGTAATGATTAATTAAAAAAATAGCTTTATTAATTTATGAAATTTTAAGTATAGGTTGTCATTTTAAAATCAAAAGTTGATAATGGTTTACCTGATAAATATAAAGGTGAAAATATTTAAAAAAAACATATAGCTCTAGAACAAGATGGGTCTAAAATTTAAAAAAAAAAAGTCAATAGTTTTTGAAATAATAAGTGTTGTTTGATAAAAGAATCAGCCTGTAGATTCCAAGCTATATTTTTTTTACCAATGGCATTTGTAATGTTAGTTTTGCATAAATATTTATTAATTTACATAATGAATTCATATGAACTCCAAACAATGTAATAATTTTTCAATGCGTATTTTTAAAATAATTTTATAATAATAGAAAAACTAGGCCGTTATACAATATATTAATTTATCGCTGTAATGTATGCCGAGGCACGATGGCACATGCTTGAACATTTATCAGTTCGTTCTTTGTAAATATTATAAAAATGACTCATGATGCCATAATAGCTGTGTATTTGATATATTTGATTTAAGTAAACTCCATACTGCTTTACCGGCTTTTACTTCTCCTCATTAAGAAGTCGTTTGAATATATTCCCAATCATAGGTTACTACATAAACAATATTGATTTAAATTTCATTTACAAATGCCTATGACACTAAGATTGTGCAAACCTGTAATTCGATTATAAAAAACATAAAAATATATTGAGATGTCCATTGATGTGTATTTGTACGGAAAATTAATTATCAAATTTATTAATTTGTATTGATATCGTTGTTTAGTTTGTATGCGGAAGATCGAGAGTTCAACGGAAGTATTTCGCTAAAGGAACATTATAACCGACCGACTTATTTAGTATTGAATCACATGGATCAACTTGTCAGAGGGCTATCTACACAGAAGACACAAAAAGTCGATATGCTATTTACAAAAACGGTTGGTACTTAAAATACGATCAAAATGACGTAATTTCTTATTTATTTATTTTTTTTACAGATAAATAATGAAGATGTACATAGAATAGATTGTATTAAAAATATTTAACTACCTTATGTATAATATTATGTTTAAATATTTTGTTTAGCTTACAAACTACTTATACACTGTTCATCCAGAAAATTTTGTTTGGGATGGATGTTGTCAGTTTGGATTTACAAAGAAACCGCGATCATGGTATTCCAAGTTACACAAACTTTAGAGAATATTGTGGACTAAAAGCAATAAGAAATGTACAAGATTTAGCCAAAATCATGGTGGAAGGTGTAAGTTCAAACGTATTTGAAATATGTAATCGTCTGATACTTCTTACTTTATTCCTGTATAATATTATATATAGGCATCTGAAAAATTATTGAAGCAATACAAACATTGGAAAAAAATAGAGTTATTGGTAGGTGCATTATTCGAGAAACACGAAGACGACGCAATGGTTGGTCCAACGATGAGGTGTATCATCAGAGAACAGTTCGTAAGGACGAGAATTGCAGATAGATATTTTTACGATTTGCCAAAAGCGTTCAATGAATGTTAGTGCATTTGAAATATTTCGAATGAATTATTTTTAATTAAACTATGTTTTTAAATTCAAGATCAACTGACAGAAATCAGAAAAGTGACCCTTGCCAGAGTCTTTTGCGATAACAGCAATAATGTCACAACAATGCAGAAACGGGTATTTTTAGTACCTACAGTGGATGATTTGATACGTTGTGATTCCCAATTAATTCCGAAAATCGACATCAATCAGTGGTCAGAAATAGTCAATACATTTCGAAAATGACATCATACAAAATATTAATAATATTTATGTAACTATTTAATTAGGTATAGTGTTTAATGTCAATAAAACAACAGTAATAGTTTATAAGAATTAAAAGTTTTCTTATATTTAATAATCAATTAGATAGCATAGTTTCACCATTAGTTGAATATTTTTGCTTTTTACTTATTTATATATAGATCTAAGCAATGTTTTTTAGTCACTGAGCGATAATAATTTATTTTACCATTTAAAAACAATATATATACTGGGTGATTTTTATATCAAACACTCATTATTCAAAAAAGTATTGACTTTTTCAAAATATTTTTTTACATATTTTTAAGTTATTAAAAACCAACGCTTTTATTAAAAAAATATTTTTTTTAAATATTTTTTATCCTTATAATTTTTAAGTTTTTTACTTTTTTGAATGGCAACACAGTTTTTTAATTTCATATTCCAAAGCAGAATATTTTTCTAAAAATGTTGATACATAAAAATCGAATTTAGGAGGATTAATTTATGAGTTATAAGTATTTAAAGTTATGACAATCGGAGTAGTGGACAAACATTATGCGGGGTAACTCCGTACCCCACTCGATTCTGCCAATCTAAACTTTAAATACCTATAACTCATAAACTACTAGCTCTAAATTCGAAATTTTAAGGTAATGATTAATTAAAAAAATAGCTTTATTAATTTATGAAATTTTAAGTATAGGTTGTCATTTTAAAATCAAAAGTTGATAATGGTTTACCTGATAAATATAAAGGTGAAAATATTTAAAAAAAACATATAGCTCTAGAACAAGATGGGTCTAAAATTTAAAAAAAAAAAGTCAATAGTTTTTGAAATAATAAGTGTTGTTTGATAAAAGAATCAGCCTGTAGATTCCAAGCTATATTTTTTTTACCAATGGCATTTGTAATGTTAGTTTTGCATAAATATTTATTAATTTACATAATGAATTCATATGAACTCCAAACAATGTAATAATTTTTCAATGCGTATTTTTAAAATAATTTTATAATAATAGAAAAACTAGGCCGTTGTACAATATATTAATTTATCGCTGTAATGTATGCCGAGGCACGATGGCACATGCTTGAACATTTATCAGTTCGTTCTTTGTAAATATTATAAAAATGACTCATGATGCCATAATAGCTGTGTATTTGATATATTTGATTTAAGTAAACTCCATACTGCTTTACCGGCTTTTACTTCTCCTCATTAAGAAGTCGTTTGAATATATTCCCAATCATAGGTTACTACATAAACAATATTGATTTAAATTTCATTTACAAATGCCTATGACACTAAGATTGTGCAAACCTGAAATTCGATTATAAAAAACATAAAAATATATTGAGATGTCCATTGATGTGTATTTGTACGGAAAATTAATTATCAAATTTATTAATTTGTATTGATATCGTTGTTTAGTTTGTATGCGGAAGATCGAGAGTTCAACGGAAGTATTTCGCTAAAGGAACATTATAACCGACCGACTTATTTAGTATTGAATCACATGGATCAACTTGTCAGAGGGCTATCTACACAGAAGACACAAAAAGTCGATATGCTATTTACAAAAACGGTTGGTACTTAAAATACGATCAAAATGACGTAATTTCTTATTTATTTATTTTTTTTACAGATAAATAATGAAGATGTACATAGAATAGATTGTATTAAAAATATTTAACTACCTTATGTATAATATTATGTTTAAATATTTTGTTTAGCTTACAAACTACTTATACACTGTTCATCCAGAAAATTTGTTTGGGATGGATGTTGTCAGTTTGGATTTACAAAGAAACCGCGATCATGGTATTCCAAGTTACACAAACTTTAGAGAATATTGTGGACTAAAAGCAATAAGAAATGTACAAGATTTAGCCAAAATCATGGTGGAAGGTGTAAGTTCAAACGTATTTGAAATATGTAATCGTCTGATAATTCTTACTTTATTCCTGTATAATATTATATATAAGCATCTGAAAAATTATTGAAGCAATACAAACATTGGAAAAAAATAGAGTTATTGGTAGGTGCTTTATTCGAGAAACACGAAGACGACGCAATGGTTGGTCCAACGATGAGGTGTATCATCAGAGAACAGTTCGTAAGGACGAGAATTGCAGATAGATATTTTTACGATTTGCCAAAAGCGTTCAATGAATGTTAGTGCATTTGAAATATTTCGAATGAATTATTTTTAATTAAACTATGTTTTTAAATTCAAGATCAACTGACAGAAATCAGAAAAGTGACCCTTGCCAGAGTCTTTTGCGATAACAGCAATAATGTCACAACAATGCAGAAACGGGTATTTTTAGTACCTACAGTGGATGATTTGATACGTTGTGATTCCCAATTAATTCCGAAAATCGACATCAATCAGTGGTAAGAAATAGTCAATACATTTCGAAAATGACATCATACAAAATATTAATAATATTTATGTAACTATTTAATTAGGTATAGTGTTTAATGTCAATAAAACAACAGTAATAGTTTATAAGAATTAAAAGTTTTCTTATATTTAATAATCAATTAGATAGCATAGTTTCACCATTAGTTGAATATTTTTGCTTTTTACTTATTTATATATAGATCTAAGCAATGTTTTTTAGTCACTGAGCGATAATAATTTATTTTACCATTTAAAAACAATATATATACTGGGTGATTTTTATATCAAACACTCATTATTCAAAAAAGTATTGACTTTTTCAAAATATTTTTTTACATATTTTTAAGTTATTAAAAACCAACGCTTTTATTAAAAAAATATTTTTTTTAAATATTTTTTATCCTTATAATTTTTAAGTTTTTTACTTTTTTGAATGGCAACACAGTTTTTTAATTTCATATTCCAAAGCAGAATATTTTTCTAAAAATGTTGATACATAAAAATCGAATTTAGGAGGATTAATTTATGAGTTATAAGTATTTAAAGTTATGACAATCGGAGTAGTGGACAAACATTATGCGGGGTAACTCCGTACCCCACTCGATTCTGCCAATCTAAACTTTAAATACCTATAACTCATAAACTACTAGCTCTAAATTCGAAATTTTAAGGTAATGATTAATTAAAAAAATAGCTTTATTAATTTATGAAATTTTAAGTATAGGTTGTCATTTTAAAATCAAAAGTTGATAATGGTTTACCTGATAAATATAAAGGTGAAAATATTTAAAAAAAACATATAGCTCTAGAACAAGATGGGTCTAAAATTTAAAAAAAAAAAGTCAATAGTTTTTGAAATAATAAGTGTTGTTTGATAAAAGAATCAGCCTGTAGATTCCAAGCTATATTTTTTTTACCAATGGCATTTGTAATGTTAGTTTTGCATAAATATTTATTAATTTACATAATGAATTCATATGAACTCCAAACAATGTAATAATTTTTCAATGCGTATTTTTAAAATAATTTTATAATAATAGAAAAACTAGGCCGTTGTACAATATATTAATTTATCGCTGTAATGTATGCCGAGGCACGATGGCACATGCTTGAACATTTATCAGTTCGTTCTTTGTAAATATTATAAAAATGACTCATGATGCCATAATAGCTGTGTATTTGATATATTTGATTTAAGTAAACCCCATACTGCTTTACTGGCTTTTACTTCTCCTCATTAAGAAGTCGTTTGAATATATTCCCAATCATAGGTTACTACATAAACAATATTGATTTAAATTTCATTTACAAATGCCTATGACACTAAGATTGTGCAAACCTGAAATTCGATTATAAAAAACATAAAAATATATTGACATGTCCATTGATGTGTATTTGTACGGAAAATTAATTATCAAATTTATTAATTTGTATTGATATCGTTGTTTAGTTTGTATGCGGAAGATCGAGAGTTCAACGGAAGTATTTCGCTAATAGGAACATTATAACCGACCGACTTATTTAGTATTGAATCACATGGATCAACTTGTCAGAGGGCTATCTACACAGAAGACACAAAAAGTCGATATGCTATTTACAAAAACGGTTGGTACTTAAAATACGATCAAAATGACGTAATTTCTTATTTATTTATTTTTTTTACAGATAAATAATGAAGATGTACATAGAATAGATTGTATTAAAACTATTTAACTACCTTATGTATAATATTATGTTTAAATATTTTGTTTAGCTTACAAACTACTTATACACTGTTCATCCAGAAAATTTGTTTGGGATGGATGTTGTCAGTTTGGATTTACAAAGAAACCGCGATCATGGTATTCCAAGTTACACAAACTTTAGAGAATATTGTGGACTAAAAGCAATAAGAAATGTACAAGATTTAGCCAAAATCATGGTGGAAGGTGTAAGTTCAAACGTATTTGAAATATGTAATCGTCTGATACTTCTTACTTTATTCCTGTATAATATTATATATAGGCATCTGAAAAATTATTGAAGCAATACAAACATTGGAAAAAAATAGAGTTATTGGTAGGTGCATTATTCGAGAAACACGAAGACGACGCAATGGTTGGTCCAACGATGAGGTGTATCATCAGAGAACAGTTCGTAAGGACGAGAATTGCAGATAGATATTTTTACGATTTGCCAAAAGCGTTCAATGAATGTTAGTGCATTTGAAATATTTCGAATGAATTATTTTTAATTAAACTATGTTTTTAAATTCAAGATCAACTGACAGAAATCAGAAAAGTGACCCTTGCCAGAGTCTTTTGCGATAACAGCAATAATGTCACAACAATGCAGAAACGGGTATTTTTAGTACCTACAGTGGATGATTTGATACGTTGTGATTCCCAATTAATTCCGAAAATCGACATCAATCAGTGGTCAGAAATAGTCAATACATTTCGAAAATGACATCATACAAAATATTAATAATATTTATGTAACTATTTAATTAGGTATAGTGTTTAATGTCAATAAAACAACAGTAATAGTTTATAAGAATTAAAAGTTTTCTTATATTTAATAATCAATTAGATAGCATAGTTTCACCATTAGTTGAATATTTTTGCTTTTTACTTATTTATATATAGATCTAAGCAATGTTTTTTAGTCACTGAGCGATAATAATTTATTTTACCATTTAAAAACAATATATATACTGGGTGATTTTTATATCAAACACTCATTATTCAAAAAAGTATTGACTTTTTCAAAATATTTTTTTACATATTTTTAAGTTATTAAAAACCAACGCTTTTATTAAAAAAATATTTTTTTTAAATATTTTTTATCCTTATAATTTTTAAGTTTTTTACTTTTTTGAATGGCAACACAGTTTTTTAATTTCATATTCCAAAGCAGAATATTTTTCTAAAAATGTTGATACATAAAAATCGAATTTAGGAGGATTAATTTATGAGTTATAAGTATTTAAAGTTATGACAATCGGAGTAGTGGACAAACATTATGCGGGATAACTCCGTACCCCACTCGATTCTGCCAATCTAAACTTTAAATACCTATAACTCATAAACTACTAGCTCTAAATTCGAAATTTTAAGGTAATGATAATTAAAAAAATAGCTTTATTAATTTATGAAATTTTAAGTATAGGTTGTCATTTTAAAATCAAAAGTTGATAAAGGTTTACCTGATAAATATAAAGGTGAAAATATTTTAAAAAAAACATATAGCTCTAGAACAAGATGGGTCTAAAATTTAAAAAAAAAAGTCAATAGTTTTTGAAATAATAAGTGTTGTTTGATAAAAGAATCAGCCTGTAGATTCCAAGCTATATTTTTTTTACCAATGGCATTTGTAATGTTAGTTTTGCATAAATATTTATTAATTTACATAATGAATTCATATGAACTCCAAACAATGTAATAATTTTTCAATGCGTATTTTTAAAATAATTTTATAATAATAGAAAAACTAGGCCGTTATACAATATATTAATTTATCGCTGTAATGTATGCCGAGGCACGATGGCACATGCTTGAACATTTATCAGTTCGTTCTTTGTAAATATTATAAAAATGACTCATGATGCCATAATAGCTGTGTATTTGATATATTTGATTTAAGTAAACTCCATACTGCTTTACCGGCTTTTACTTCTCCTCATTAAGAAGTCGTTTGAATATATTCCCAATCATAGGTTACTACATAAACACTATTGATTTAAATTTCATTTACAAATGCCTATGACACTAAGATTGTGCAAACCTGTAATTCGATTATAAAAAACATAAAAATATATTGAGATGTCCATTGATGTGTATTTGTACGGAAAATTAATTATCAAATTTATTAATTTGTATTGATATCGTTGTTTAGTTTGTATGCGGAAGATCGAGAGTTCAACGGAAGTATTTCGCTAAAGGAACATTATAACCGACCGACTTATTTAGTATTGAATCACATGGATCAACTTGTCAGAGGGCTATCTACACAGAAGACACAAAAAGTCGATATGCTATTTACAAAAACGGTTGGTACTTAAAATACGATCAAAATGACGTAATTTCTTATTTATTTATTTTTTTTACAGATAAATAATGAAGATGTACATAGAATAGATTGTATTAAAAATATTTAACTACCTTATGTATAATATTATGTTTAAATATTTTGTTTAGCTTACAAACTACTTATACACTGTTCATCCAGAAAATTTTGTTTGGGATGGATGTTGTCAGTTTGGATTTACAAAGAAACCGCGATCATGGTATTCCAAGTTACACAAACTTTAGAGAATATTGTGGACTAAAAGCAATAAGAAATGTACAAGATTTAGCCAAAATCATGGTGGAAGGTGTAAGTTCAAACGTATTTGAAATATGTAATCGTCTGATACTTCTTACTTTATTCCTGTATAATATTATATATAGGCATCTGAAAAATTATTGAAGCAATACAAACATTGGAAAAAAATAGAGTTATTGGTAGGTGCATTATTCGAGAAACACGAAGACGACGCAATGGTTGGTCCAACGATGAGGTGTATCATCAGAGAACAGTTCGTAAGGACGAGAATTGCAGATAGATATTTTTACGATTTGCCAAAAGCGTTCAATGAATGTTAGTGCATTTGAAATATTTCGAATGAATTATTTTTAATTAAACTATGTTTTTAAATTCAAGATCAACTGACAGAAATCAGAAAAGTGACCCTTGCCAGAGTCTTTTGCGATAACAGCAATAATGTCACAACAATGCAGAAACGGGTATTTTTAGTACCTACAGTGGATGATTTGATACGTTGTGATTCCCAATTAATTCCGAAAATCGACATCAATCAGTGGTCAGAAATAGTCAATACATTTCGAAAATGACATCATACAAAATATTAATAATATTTATGTAACTATTTAATTAGGTATAGTGTTTAATGTCAATAAAACAACAGTAATAGTTTATAAGAATTAAAAGTTTTCTTATATTTAATAATCAATTAGATAGCATAGTTTCACCATTAGTTGAATATTTTTGCTTTTTACTTATTTATATATAGATCTAAGCAATGTTTTTTAGTCACTGAGCGATAATAATTTATTTTACCATTTAAAAACAATATATATACTGGGTGATTTTTATATCAAACACTCATTATTCAAAAAAGTATTGACTTTTTCAAAATATTTTTTTACATATTTTTAAGTTATTAAAAACCAACGCTTTTATTAAAAAAATATTTTTTTTAAATATTTTTTATCCTTATAATTTTTAAGTTTTTTACTTTTTTGAATGGCAACACAGTTTTTTAATTTCATATTCCAAAGCAGAATATTTTTCTAAAAATGTTGATACATAAAAATCGAATTTAGGAGGATTAATTTATGAGTTATAAGTATTTAAAGTTATGACAATCGGAGTAGTGGACAAACATTATGCGGGATAACTCCGTACCCCACTCGATTCTGCCAATCTAAACTTTAAATACCTATAACTCATAAACTACTAGCTCTAAATTCGAAATTTTAAGGTAATGATAATTAAAAAAATAGCTTTATTAATTTATGAAATTTTAAGTATAGGTTGTCATTTTAAAATCAAAAGTTGATAAAGGTTTACCTGATAAATATAAAGGTGAAAATATTTTAAAAAAAACATATAGCTCTAGAACAAGATGGGTCTAAAATTTAAAAAAAAAAGTCAATAGTTTTTGAAATAATAAGTGTTGTTTGATAAAAGAATCAGCCTGTAGATTCCAAGCTATATTTTTTTTACCAATGGCATTTGTAATGTTAGTTTTGCATAAATATTTATTAATTTACATAATGAATTCATATGAACTCCAAACAATGTAATAATTTTTCAATGCGTATTTTTAAAATAATTTTATAATAATAGAAAAACTAGGCCGTTATACAATATATTAATTTATCGCTGTAATGTATGCCGAGGCACGATGGCACATGCTTGAACATTTATCAGTTCGTTCTTTGTAAATATTATAAAAATGACTCATGATGCCATAATAGCTGTGTATTTGATATATTTGATTTAAGTAAACTCCATACTGCTTTACCGGCTTTTACTTCTCCTCATTAAGAAGTCGTTTGAATATATTCCCAATCATAGGTTACTACATAAACACTATTGATTTAAATTTCATTTACAAATGCCTATGACACTAAGATTGTGCAAACCTGTAATTCGATTATAAAAAACATAAAAATATATTGAGATGTCCATTGATGTGTATTTGTACGGAAAATTAATTATCAAATTTATTAATTTGTATTGATATCGTTGTTTAGTTTGTATGCGGAAGATCGAGAGTTCAACGGAAGTATTTCGCTAAAGGAACATTATAACCGACCGACTTATTTAGTATTGAATCACATGGATCAACTTGTCAGAGGGCTATCTACACAGAAGACACAAAAAGTCGATATGCTATTTACAAAAACGGTTGGTACTTAAAATACGATCAAAATGACGTAATTTCTTATTTATTTATTTTTTTTACAGATAAATAATGAAGATGTACATAGAATAGATTGTATTAAAAATATTTAACTACCTTATGTATAATATTATGTTTAAATATTTTGTTTAGCTTACAAACTACTTATACACTGTTCATCCAGAAAATTTTGTTTGGGATGGATGTTGTCAGTTTGGATTTACAAAGAAACCGCGATCATGGTATTCCAAGTTACACAAACTTTAGAGAATATTGTGGACTAAAAGCAATAAGAAATGTACAAGATTTAGCCAAAATCATGGTGGAAGGTGTAAGTTCAAACGTATTTGAAATATGTAATCGTCTGATACTTCTTACTTTATTCCTGTATAATATTATATATAGGCATCTGAAAAATTATTGAAGCAATACAAACATTGGAAAAAAATAGAGTTATTGGTAGGTGCATTATTCGAGAAACACGAAGACGACGCAATGGTTGGTCCAACGATGAGGTGTATCATCAGAGAACAGTTCGTAAGGACGAGAATTGCAGATAGATATTTTTACGATTTGCCAAAAGCGTTCAATGAATGTTAGTGCATTTGAAATATTTCGAATGAATTATTTTTAATTAAACTATGTTTTTAAATTCAAGATCAACTGACAGAAATCAGAAAAGTGACCCTTGCCAGAGTCTTTTGCGATAACAGCAATAATGTCACAACAATGCAGAAACGGGTATTTTTAGTACCTACAGTGGATGATTTGATACGTTGTGATTCCCAATTAATTCCGAAAATCGACATCAATCAGTGGTCAGAAATAGTCAATACATTTCGAAAATGACATCATACAAAATATTAATAATATTTATGTAACTATTTAATTAGGTATAGTGTTTAATGTCAATAAAACAACAGTAATAGTTTATAAGAATTAAAAGTTTTCTTATATTTAATAATCAATTAGATAGCATAGTTTCACCATTAGTTGAATATTTTTGCTTTTTACTTATTTATATATAGATCTAAGCAATGTTTTTTAGTCACTGAGCGATAATAATTTATTTTACCATTTAAAAACAATATATATACTGGGTGATTTTTATATCAAACACTCATTATTCAAAAAAGTATTGACTTTTTCAAAATATTTTTTTACATATTTTTAAGTTATTAAAAACCAACGCTTTTATTAAAAAAATATTTTTTTTAAATATTTTTTATCCTTATAATTTTTAAGTTTTTTACTTTTTTGAATGGCAACACAGTTTTTTAATTTCATATTCCAAAGCAGAATATTTTTCTAAAAATGTTGATACATAAAAATCGAATTTAGGAGGATTAATTTATGAGTTATAAGTATTTAAAGTTATGACAATCGGAGTAGTGGACAAACATTATGCGGGGTAACTACGTACCCCACTCGATTCTGCCAATCTAAACTTTAAATACCTATAACTCATAAACTACTAGCTCTAAATTCGAAATTTTAAGGTAATGATTAATTAAAAAAATAGCTTTATTAATTTATGAAATTTTAAGTATAGGTTGTCATTTTAAAATCAAAAGTTGATAATGGTTTACCTGATAAATATAAAGGTGAAAATATTTAAAAAAAACATATAGCTCTAGAACAAGATGGGTCTAAAATTTAAAAAAAAAAAGTCAATAGTTTTTGAAATAATAAGTGTTGTTTGATAAAAGAATCAGCCTGTAGATTCCAAGCTATATTTTTTTTACCAATGGCATTTGTAATGTTAGTTTTGCATAAATATTTATTAATTTACATAATGAATTCATATGAACTCCAAACAATGTAATAATTTTTCAATGCGTATTTTTAAAATAATTTTATAATAATAGAAAAACTAGGCCGTTATACAATATATTAATTTATCGCTGTAATGTATGCCGAGGCACGATGGCACATGCTTGAACATTTATCAGTTCGTTCTTTGTAAATATTATAAAAATGACTCATGATGCCATAATAGCTGTGTATTTGATATATTTGATTTAAGTAAACTCCATACTGCTTTACCGGCTTTTACTTCTCCTCATTAAGAAGTCGTTTGAATATATTCCCAATCATAGGTTACTACATAAACACTATTGATTTAAATTTCATTTACAAATGCCTATGACACTAAGATTGTGCAAACCTGTAATTCGATTATAAAAAACATAAAAATATATTGAGATGTCCATTGATGTGTATTTGTACGGAAAATTAATTATCAAATTTATTAATTTGTATTGATATCGTTGTTTAGTTTGTATGCGGAAGATCGAGAGTTCAACGGAAGTATTTCGCTAAAGGAACATTATAACCGACCGACTTATTTAGTATTGAATCACATGGATCAACTTGTCAGAGGGCTATCTACACAGAAGACACAAAAAGTCGATATGCTATTTACAAAAACGGTTGGTACTTAAAATACGATCAAAATGACGTAATTTCTTATTTATTTATTTTTTTTACAGATAAATAATGAAGATGTACATAGAATAGATTGTATTAAAAATATTTAACTACCTTATGTATAATATTATGTTTAAATATTTTGTTTAGCTTACAAACTACTTATACACTGTTCATCCAGAAAATTTTGTTTGGGATGGATGTTGTCAGTTTGGATTTACAAAGAAACCGCGATCATGGTATTCCAAGTTACACAAACTTTAGAGAATATTGTGGACTAAAAGCAATAAGAAATGTACAAGATTTAGCCAAAATCATGGTGGAAGGTGTAAGTTCAAACGTATTTGAAATATGTAATCGTCTGATACTTCTTACTTTATTCCTGTATAATATTATATATAGGCATCTGAAAAATTATTGAAGCAATACAAACATTGGAAAAAAATAGAGTTATTGGTAGGTGCATTATTCGAGAAACACGAAGACGACGCAATGGTTGGTCCAACGATGAGGTGTATCATCAGAGAACAGTTCGTAAGGACGAGAATTGCAGATAGATATTTTTACGATTTGCCAAAAGCGTTCAATGAATGTTAGTGCATTTGAAATATTTCGAATGAATTATTTTTAATTAAACTATGTTTTTAAATTCAAGATCAACTGACAGAAATCAGAAAAGTGACCCTTGCCAGAGTCTTTTGCGATAACAGCAATAATGTCACAACAATGCAGAAACGGGTATTTTTAGTACCTACAGTGGATGATTTGATACGTTGTGATTCCCAATTAATTCCGAAAATCGACATCAATCAGTGGTCAGAAATAGTCAATACATTTCGAAAATGACATCATACAAAATATTAATAATATTTATGTAACTATTTAATTAGGTATAGTGTTTAATGTCAATAAAACAACAGTAATAGTTTATAAGAATTAAAAGTTTTCTTATATTTAATAATCAATTAGATAGCATAGTTTCACCATTAGTTGAATATTTTTGCTTTTTACTTATTTATATATAGATCTAAGCAATGTTTTTTAGTCACTGAGCGATAATAATTTATTTTACCATTTAAAAACAATATATATACTGGGTGATTTTTATATCAAACACTCATTATTCAAAAAAGTATTGACTTTTTCAAAATATTTTTTTACATATTTTTAAGTTATTAAAAACCAACGCTTTTATTAAAAAAATATTTTTTTTAAATATTTTTTATCCTTATAATTTTTAAGTTTTTTACTTTTTTGAATGGCAACACAGTTTTTTAATTTCATATTCCAAAGCAGAATATTTTTCTAAAAATGTTGATACATAAAAATCGAATTTAGGAGGATTAATTTATGAGTTATAAGTATTTAAAGTTATGACAATCGGAGTAGTGGACAAACATTATGCGGGGTAACTACGTACCCCACTCGATTCTGCCAATCTAAACTTTAAATACCTATAACTCATAAACTACTAGCTCTAAATTCAAAATTTTAAGGTAATGATTAATTAAAAAAATAGCTTTATTAATTTATGAAATTTTAAGTATAGGTTGTCATTTTAAAATCAAAAGTTGATAATGGTTTACCTGATAAATATAAAGGTGAAAATATTTAAAAAAAACATATAGCTCTAGAACAAGATGGGTCTAAAATTTAAAAAAAAAAAGTCAATAGTTTTTGAAATAATAAGTGTTGTTTGATAAAAGAATCAGCCTGTAGATTCCAAGCTATATTTTTTTTACCAATGGCATTTGTAATGTTAGTTTTGCATAAATATTTATTAATTTACATAATGAATTCATATGAACTCCAAACAATGTAATAATTTTTCAATGCGTATTTTTAAAATAATTTTATAATAATAGAAAAACTAGGCCGTTGTACAATATATTAATTTATCGCTGTAATGTATGCCGAGGCACGATGGCACATGCTTGAACATTTATCAGTTCGTTCTTTGTAAATATTATAAAAATGACTCATGATGCCATAATAGCTGTGTATTTGATATATTTGATTTAAGTAAACCCCATACTGCTTTACTGGCTTTTACTTCTCCTCATTAAGAAGTCGTTTGAATATATTCCCAATCATAGGTTACTACATAAACAATATTGATTTAAATTTCATTTACAAATGCCTATGACACTAAGATTGTGCAAACCTGAAATTCGATTATAAAAAACATAAAAATATATTGAGATGTCCATTGATGTGTATTTGTACGGAAAATTAATTATCAAATTTATTAATTTGTATTGATATCGTTGTTTAGTTTGTATGCGGAAGATCGAGAGTTCAACGGAAGTATTTCGCTAAAGGAACATTATAACCGACCGACTTATTTAGTATTGAATCACATGGATCAACTTGTCAGAGGGCTATCTACACAGAAGACACAAAAAGTCGATATGCTATTTACAAAAACGGTTGGTACTTAAAATACGATCAAAATGACGTAATTTCTTATTTATTTATTTTTTTTACAGATAAATAATGAAGATGTACATAGAATAGATTGTATTAAAAATATTTAACTACCTTATGTATAATATTATGTTTAAATATTTTGTTTAGCTTACAAACTACTTATACACTGTTCATCCAGAAAATTTGTTTGGGATGGATGTTGTCAGTTTGGATTTACAAAGAAACCGCGATCATGGTATTCCAAGTTACACAAACTTTAGAGAATATTGTGGACTAAAAGCAATAAGAAATGTACAAGATTTAGCCAAAATCATGGTGGAAGGTGTAAGTTCAAACGTATTTGAAATATGTAATCGTCTGATACTTCTTACTTTATTCCTGTATAATATTATATATAGGCATCTGAAAAATTATTGAAGCAATACAAACATTGGAAAAAAATAGAGTTATTGGTAGGTGCATTATTCGAGAAACACGAAGACGACGCAATGGTTGGTCCAACGATGAGGTGTATCATCAGAGAACAGTTCGTAAGGACGAGAATTGCAGATAGATATTTTTACGATTTGCCAAAAGCGTTCAATGAATGTTAGTGCATTTGAAATATTTCGAATGAATTATTTTTAATTAAACTATGTTTTTAAATTCAAGATCAACTGACAGAAATCAGAAAAGTGACCCTTGCCAGAGTCTTTTGCGATAACAGCAATAATGTCACAACAATGCAGAAACGGGTATTTTTAGTACCTACAGTGGATGATTTGATACGTTGTGATTCCCAATTAATTCCGAAAATCGACATCAATCAGTGGTCAGAAATAGTCAATACATTTCGAAAATGACATCATACAAAATATTAATAATATTTATGTAACTATTTAATTAGGTATAGTGTTTAATGTCAATAAAACAACAGTAATAGTTTATAAGAATTAAAAGTTTTCTTATATTTAATAATCAATTAGATAGCATAGTTTCACCATTAGTTGAATATTTTTGCTTTTTACTTATTTATATATAGATCTAAGCAATGTTTTTTAGTCACTGAGCGATAATAATTTATTTTACCATTTAAAAACAATATATATACTGGGTGATTTTTATATCAAACACTCATTATTCAAAAAAGTATTGACTTTTTCAAAATATTTTTTTACATATTTTTAAGTTATTAAAAACCAACGCTTTTATTAAAAAAATATTATTTTTTTAAATATTTTTTTATCCTTATAATTTTTTAAGTTTTTTACTTTTTTGAATGGCAACACAGTTTTTTAATTTCATATTCCAAAGCAGAATATTTTTCTAAAAATGTTGATACATAAAAATCGAATTTAGGAGGATTAATTTATGAGTTATAAGTATTTAAAGTTATGACAAGCGGAGTAGTGGACAAACATTTTGCGGGGTAACTCCGTACCCCACTCGATTCTGCCAATCTAAACTTCAAATACCTATAACTCATAAACTACTAGCGCTAAATTCGAAATTTTAAGGTAATGATTAATTAAAAAAATAGCTTTATTAATTTATGAAATTTTAAGTATAGGTTACAATTTGAAAATCAAAAGTTGATAGTCGTTTATCTAATAAATATAAGGGTGAAAAATATAAAAAAAATAAACAATTCAAGAAGAGTGTAAATCTGCAATTTTGAAAAAAAAAAGTCAATACTTTTTTAAATAATGAGTTTTGTTTGATAAAAGAACCACCCTGTATATGTATATAATATGTACCATCTGATTTGCAGAAATAATTAATAATTATTTACAAAACTAAAAAAAAAATTTTTTCTAAACTCTCAGTAATTAGAATTTTTTTTTTTGCTCTCTCGGTACGTTCAACTACTCAACAATTCGAACTCTCGGTAGTATAAAGTTTTTCAACAGTCCCGTCAACTTCGAATTATCAATAGTCGATTGTATGATATTGTGTAGTTAGAAAATTATTGACATTTTACATTTGTCTATGATGTAATTATAGTTTTGTAATGTGCAAATCGATTCCATTATAACGCGGGATGCGTGTTTCGGACTTGTTTTAATTTGTATACTGTACAAATGTGCACAGCGATTGCGTGCACTACTGCACCATTATAATACACGGCGATAACGTTCCGTCGCGGAAAACTGTCCAATTGTTTGGCCTTCGAAAAAAAAACCAATCCAAATATTTTATTATTTTCATAATATTCTGAATTTATATTTTGAAAAATAATCTTAATAACACTACAGATACATAGTTGTGTTATTATGATTTATGTTTTCAATTTTTCTTGAGTTTGGATAGGTAGTGCAAATGTACTTGTACACGTTTACATATTACCACTGGTCACGGTCGTACATATAAGATGCCAGATCGCCGGCGGCCGGTACTCGTCCACTTGGGCATGGGGGTAAGAGTCGACGGTGTCGCATCGTAGTCATTCGTGATGGTTGTTTATAAGGTAGTAGACAGGTCGGTGCGGTACCTAGGGTTGCCAACTTTTATAATCTCAAAAACTGGACACCTACCGAAAACCTAACCTTTATGATTGTCATAAACTTATTTATGATAAAATAAATAATAATTATAAATAATTTTTTTTTAATTATATTTTTTTTTTTTTTTTTTTTACTATATTTCTGATAGTAGAATGTATAAGTAAAAGTATATAAAACATGTAAATTAATTGAATAAATATATAATAAATAAAGTTATTGTATATTAATTAAGTACTACTCTTTGTTACAGTACAGTCATACACTGAACAGGAACCAGAAAATCTAAACTTTCCAATCGAAACCTGGACTGTTGGCAACCCTATGCGTACCGTGTCAGTTTCGTGAACCGAACGAACGAAATTCTTATAAAATATGTGATTCATTTATACACTTATATGTGTTTGTTTGGAAAATGTAGTGGTAGTATTGGTTACCTGTAGTAGGGTGGGTTTGAACACAATATGCTCTTTGTTCGCCGATGCCCCGGCAGCGTATTTCAGAATACTAACTGATAGTGTCCGAAACTGGTTAGCCTCTGTAGTGTGTCTGTTCACTACAATACTTAACTGATGATTCGATAATACGCGCCCAGGCATGGCCAACCACTCGTATGACCACAAGCATCAGATTATCGACGTCGGATCGTCGCGCCGCCGCTACCACTGGGCCGAAGTCAGTAAGAAACAAAACCAGTTATTAAAACGCACTCTGAAATCTCGGTCATACCTCGATAACGAATCGATAAACCCGAGGTGTTAAAATATTTCAGTTATTAGCCGAGTACTTTTAGTGCCTTAACGATACAATCAATACAAATTCAATCGCACGATAGCAGCCAACGGAAAGAATAGAACAGAATAAAATTCGTATATTAAACAAAACAATTTTATTTACGGTGAGTACCAAACGTTCATTTATAGAATAATAAGTAATATTGACTGTCCAGAATTTGATATCAGTTATGGTAGGACAAACAGCAGACGAGGCCTTAAATATATCTATTAAATTTAAAATTAAATATCCAACATTATAGTATAGTTTATACAATAATAACGGATTGGTAGTTAGATACCAAATAAAAATGTGCGAATTCGATTAACATTAGAGAATTATTACTAAAAAAAAAAAAAGTTTACATTGAACTTATTGTAATAATATAGTAGTGTGGTATAGTGTTGCTTTGGGGGGGAGGGGCGTAGAAACTTAAACATTTATTTATGTTAATATCATGTCATGTTATTATATAATTAAAACACATCAATTTTAAATTAAATTTTTGTAAACAGCTGAAATGGTAAAAAGATAATATTGTATACGCGAAGGATATTTGCATTGTTTATGCCTATAGGACTAATGAAACTAAATTAAAACTAAAGTCGATGAATAAAGATTGTAAAAACAGAAAATAATATCAATTTTTATTTTTTATTATAGTATATTATTCATACTTATTTATATTACTATATTAGTTGTATTGTGTATTAAAATATTCATAGGAATCTCATTATTCAAAACATAGAATCATAGTTAATAGCATCAATTCAGCTATATTAATACTGTTTGAACTTCCCGCCGCTTCCAGCGCAACATTCGGCAACCGGTCCGCGAGTCAGCGCGTCGCGCGGCCCGCGGACACCGGGCTTCGGCCAAGTCGCCGCCGGCGACTAAAACTTGTCTTTTTCGTACGCTCGACTTGAGCGGACCGTGCGTGTATCGCGTCCGGCCGTTATTCGGTGCCGTTTTGCGACAACCTCGTGGGTGCGACTTATCCGCACTTGGTCGTAATTATATTGTTCCGCGATTTGTGTTATTTCGCTGTCGCGCCGTTCGACGCCGTTGTCGTCGTTCTCGACGTCGTACCGATTTTCGTCGACCGGTTGTCCGTTGCGCGACCGTTATTTGCCGTCGCGTGGGTGCCGCCGATATTCGTGCACATATTATTATTTATTTATTCGTGCCGGTACATCAATAATATAGATAATAAATAGTACTTCATTTAAACTTTTAGATCAATGGACCAAAATATGTACTAATTTCAATAATTTCAATAATATGCTTGTAAAATGTAATATAAAATGTAATATAAAAACTGTAATATATCAATTACCTACTGCAAGATGGTTAGTTATATTGTACTTGTACTATTTTTTATTTTCAGGTATAACAGAGAAATTTAGGTGCGTTGGTCATGTTAAATGTGTAGATAAATTCAAGTATTTACTATTATTATTTATTAAATTGTTTAATTAGTATAATATAGTTTAGTCATATCATTATACAATTTAATTAAATACATTAAGTTATATTTTGTTTATTGATATACATAATTTGACTCACCTTAAAACTGTAATACATTAAGTACCTACCTACTACATAGTATATTTTATACCGAAGCCCATTGGAGTACCTATATCCAACTACTTTATTTACTAATTTTATTTCACTATTAATTCATGTCCATGCATATAATATAACTCTACTATTATGTATATACATACATCTATAAAATACATTAGTCATATTATGTAGGTACATAATATATATATATATATCAATTTGTAGGTTTGTGGAATTAGTTATAACTATTAGTTAAGATTTAGTTATAACATATATATATGTTAATAGTAATAATAATAGTATGTTCATATTTAAATAATAATATAATAAATAATAAACTTTTATTAATGTGATTTTGCATTAATAACACAATTTCTAATGTTAATATATTTACATTAATTAATTTTATTAACATAATAACAAAGTTAGTTGGAAATATAATGATTAATAGGTATTAATAAATATATTTAATATTATTACTTTTATTTGTGAATTTGTATAGGTAATATGATATACTTTTATTAATGTGATTTTGCATTAGTAACACAATTTTTAATGTTATGCAGTAAATTTCTGGGTTTCTTTTTGGGACGGTTACTATCACTTGTTGCTGGTCTACCTAAAGTAAAAAATGCTATTGTTAAAATTGTAATTGTTATATTTGTATTGTGTATCTTAATTTTACCTGCAAGCAAACGTTTACTTCCTCTAGTAATTCCTGGTCTTCTCCTAGCTATTGTAGTTGGTTGTACTTTTATTGATGCTCCGTCTCTATGTCTAAGAGATAACGAGGATGTACCTGCTGTTGCTAAAAAAGTATTAAACTGGCCTTCTGTGTGTATTTTATCTAATCTTTTTTTGAATTTTAACAAATTATCATAAGTTGATTCACCATACTTTATTATATTATTTGACAATTTCTGAGTAATATCATCTAATATGGATAAACAATCTTGTTTTTCTAAATTGGGATTGTGTTCTTTTACAATCTGCATACTTTCCGTTGAACTCTTTTTATTTGAATCTTGATGAATGTCATGAGATATAGGTGACTGTGTATGAACTACTTCTGCAGGTAATAAGCCCTCGTAAAACGTCTTATTTGGTACTTTTTCACCTAATGCCAGTTTTGCTATTAAGTATTTGTCTTCTATGGTTACTGGAGGAAAGTTAACTCCAATTTTATTAAAATATTTGTAAACTATACCTTGATGTTTACAAAATTTTCCATGTATTCCAACTTTACATGAACAAATACCAATAGTAGGTTCAACGCAATACATGAGCTGTTTGTTTTCTTCACTCGGTACATAATACTCTTCATTTTCAACATATATTTTGTCTTTTGAAGCATAGTCACAAAGTTTAATAATTTTTTCAAAATATTTACGTGCTGTGGGGTTTCTATCATTTGAAAATTCTTGAAACTTCCTTCTATAGTAATCTTCTAGTTTGGTGCAGCAAAAATCAACAATTGAAACAACATTATAAGCCTTAACTCTACACAGCACATTTTCTTTAAATATTCTTACAGAAACTTCACTAAAATTGTTAGTGTGATGGCCTCTATTTGTGTGATCTCTCCAGGCTAAACACCAGCGTTCTTTATAAGTCCAATGTTCTACAGTAACATATCTGCACCATTTACTATACATACTTCCAATTTCTAAAGTAACTTCAAATGCGGTATAAGCTTCTTCAACTGTTTCAGCATACAGCATTTTTCTAAATGATTGCATCATAGGTTGACGGTCTTCTTTGTTTATATTATTTTTACCATCCCAAAGCCACCTCCAAACAGCTTGTAAAACATGAAATATGCAAAGAAGAGATTTTGAGTTTGGCCAAACTGCTTTCAAAGCATTAATTTCTGCATCTGAATTGTCTGTTAAAAATATGGTAGGAAAACCTTTCCCACCAAAGGCATTCTGTACATTATTTTTAATCAATAGAAATCCAGCTTTATATGATTCTTCACTTTGACCTTTTGTTATAAGAACACCCAATGGTGCAGCACCAGCTGCACACGGTGTTAATAAAAAAGTGATACAATGGTTTTCTGGGTCACAAGAACTAGTAGAATCAACAAAAACTATATCTTTAGCAAGTGGTAAATCATGGGCTCTTGACATAATTGGTGTAAGTATAAGTACTGAAAAAGGATTATCTTGAATAAAAATAGATACTCCATTTTCATTATATGTTTCTTTCTTTTCTTTAAGTTTCTAATACATTAAAATATTAAAAATTAATTAAATAAATAAAAAAAGTACATTTTAATTTATATAAATTACATGCATTGAATTGTGATGATTATTTAACATTTTAAAAATACTCTATTTTTAGTAGATTAATGGTAACAACTAATAACATACCATGATTACACCTTGACCAGTACGAGGGCCTAAATGTGTAGATCTCCATTTTTCATGCCAGTTTTGTACAGTTCTATAAGTAGGATTTAGTCTAGCATTAGCAAAATCTTCAACTGAACAATTCATCATAGTCATCACACTTTCATGATAACTGTAAATTATGAAATTATACCGAGTTTTAATTCATATTTAAATATAAAATTAATATAATAAAACATCTGGTCATATTTAAATAAGACTATAATTATAATTATAAGTACTTTTAATATTTTCACATTTATATACATATAAAACAGATAAGTATATGAATTATTTATGTTATTTTATTATTGTTCTCAATTTAATTAAGAAGTAAAATCATTTGTATGTATGATTCTTACCGAATGGCTTCTGTCATTGTCATTCCATCATTCATATATTCCTCAAAAGTTTGTCTTAAATCATCTGTTGCTTTCAAATATCTAAGGGCTTCTGCTGTGTTAATGCTATGGTTGTGTTCATTCCAAATTGTAATAACACCAAACAATTTATTCTGTAAATTATGTAACCATAGGCACATGGAACACAATTAACATATATTAACATATTATAAAAAAAATAACCCTAACAACAAATTATATTATAAAGCGTATCCTAATTCTTTTTAGTTCGAAAGAATTAGTATTTTAACTACAAGAAATAAAATATTCTCTTTAATATGGTGAAATATGAAATTATACACATTTTTGTAACTAAAAATTAAAAAAAAATTATAAAAAATAGGTCAAAAAGAAGAATATCTACTAAAAAAGAAGCTCAAAAATGTTATAAGGCTAAAGTTGCAACGTTGCAAGTATAAATAATTATACATAAAAATAGAACTATAATTTAGTACTTAATATGTCTGCATTTATTACAGACCTTAAAACAACTCATGATTAATATAGATTTATACAAAATTTATATAGGTAATTGTCACAAAAAATCAGAATACACATATTTTACTTTCACAAATGGATCAGTTTTTCTTGTAGATACAGTATCTACTTTAATCACAAATTTGACTTGAGCTTTGCAACTTGTGTTTTTAGACAGTCCTCTTTTGTTACTTTCTTTATCAACCTTATGATATGAACTATGATGGCACACAAAATGTTTTCTACATATTTAAAAATTTACCAAGTTCAATTAAATACAAAACCAAAAAATAAATATATTATAACATTCACTAACTTGCATTGAATGTATTTTCCATTTGGAACTGACGAACGAACATTCCACTTAGTGGCTGTAAGAATTGAAAATTCTTCCATCCACTTACCTATACTGCATAAATCTACTAAATTTGAACGTACCTTGGTTACTTCGTCATTTGTTTCAATAATTACGTTGTTAAAAGAAGTAGGAAGATTACTTGAGTTTAGTTTAAGATTCATTTTCACAGAAGTTCAAAAAACTTCAAGAATAAAAGAATATTGGACAACTTGTCGACTACTCATAAGCATTTACAGACAATTGAAGATAACATAACTTAGAAAACAAAAACTCTCTAATCATATTAGAGTGTTTATGTGACTAAAAATAGAAATAATAAATTTATAAAAATTATCTATTCATTTCTAACTAACTTTGTTTGTTATTATGTAAATAAAATTAATTAATTGTGTTATTAATGCAAAATCACATTAATAAAAGTTTATTATTTATTATATTATTATTTAAATATGAATATACTATTATTATTACTATTAACATATATATATATATATATATATATATATATATATATATAATATGTTATAACTATTAATATTAATCATTATATGTCCAACTAACTTTGTTATTATGTTAATAAAATTAATTAATGTAAATTTATTAACATTAGAAATTGTGTTATTTGTGACTATGCTTCAAAAGACAAAATATATGTTGAAAATGAAGAGTATTATGTACCGAGTGAAGAAAACAAACGGCTCATGTATTGCGTTGAACCTACTATTTGTATTTGTTCATGTAAAGTTGGAATACATAGGAAATTTTGTAAACATCAAGGTATAGTTTACAAATATTTTAATAAAATTGGAGTTAACTTTCCTCCAGTAACCATAGAAGACAAATACTTAATAGCAAAACTGGCATTAGGTGAAAAAGTACCAAATAAGACATTTTACGAGGGCTTATTACCTGCAGAAGTAGTTCATACACAGTCACCTATATCTCATGACATTCATCAAGATTCAAATAAAAAGAGTTCAACAGAAAGTATGCAGATTGTAAAACGGACAATCACGGACAATCATTACATCATTCAAAATAATATAAAGTTAATATATTATAAAATATTATAAAAAAAATATTCATTTTTATTATTATTATTATATTTATGTATTGTATTTATTTGTATTGTTTGTTAATATAATATATTCAATATATTTTATATTTTTTAAATAGTAAATAATATATAGTAGTATAGGTATATAGTATATCGTAATTTAAATTTGAATTTGGCGCTAAACATTTCAGACCAATGAGAATGCCGTATTTCCCTATGGGTTTTATTTGATGTGCGGAATGTTAATATGCACCGCGGCGCATGTGCCGACCGGTAATCAAATCTTCATTATTATTGTAAATTGTCGTTATTGCCCTATCATTATTTGATATTTATTGTTTATTATTATTTTGAGTTGCGCCCGGGAAAAGACGTTTTCCTGGCCAACATATGCACATTTTTCGTGCCTTATAATATATTATTGTCATTTATATACGACGTGCTATTATTTATATTTATTGGTCACCTATCCCGTCCAAAGTCGAACACCATTTTCCTTTATTCTAGTGGCTGCCCAGCCAAATGCTGAGTGAATAGCTGGCAGTCCAAACATTTGGTAGCAGAGCGTGGTTCTTTTATTACTTAATTGTGGTGTTCACGTTTGGATTGGGTTCGTGACAGTTTAGATAGGACCATTGCCCCGTTTTTATTGTAGTTGAGCGCTGCTAGATTGAGTGATTGTCCCGGGGTTACGTGCGCGCACCTTTTTCCTGCATCTTTCCGAACTCGTAACCAGTCGCCATGGCTGCTGACGAGGAATTGGAGCGGGATAAACGCGCGAAGGATCGGGCATTGGCTAAACGGGATTCGTACGTCGCTCGCATTAAGGCTATCCACGCGGCTGCTTTATCGGCCAGCGATGATGCGACCAAGGCGCCGCGATTACTCGCGGCATCCGCCAAGCTGGATAATCTAGTGACTGGGTTCGAGATTGAGGACAATGCTGTGTTCGAAGCTTATTGTGCTCTCGATATGTTGGGCGAGTATACGACGGACCTTCTTGTTGAAGTAAACGAGTGGGTTTATGATATCCAGACTATTGCTTCTCGCTATCGTGTTCAACCCGTCGCCGGGGGAGACCCTCACGTGGCACAACCCCGCGTTTTCCGTAGACTACCTGAAATTCCATTACCGCAATTCGATGGCGATATTCACAAGTGGCCCGCATTCCGTGATCAGTTCCTCGCGGTAGTGTCTCAATTTCCGGACATACCCGACATCGAGCGGTTTTATCATTTGCGTAGCTGTATTCAGGGAAGTGCCGCCGACGTCATCCGTGGTATATTGGTTTCGGGAGCCACCTTCGCCGTAGCCTGGGCCGCATTGGTATCGCGTTACGACAAGCCGCGTTTAGTCGCGGGATCTTTTGTCGACCAATTATTGCAAGTGCCCGTGGCGTCCGTGGACAGTTTGTCGGACTTGAATAAATTTATGTCGGTGTTCGGTGAAGGTATTTCAGTCCTCACCGCATTACAGGTTCCAGACTTAGGCGATTTCATTTTATTTTCACTGGCGTCACGGTGCCTTTCGTCGTCGTGTCGCACGTTGTTTGAGTCGGAAACGACAAGTGACTTTCCCACGGTGGATGATTTGTTCACATTTATCAAAAACCGTATCGCTATACTCGAGCGCGTACAGGGCGCCGCCGGTAAACAGGCCGTGCTCGCGTCCCGTCCTAAGGACCGACCGTCTGCGCCGTCGAAGTGGTCACGTAAAGTGGATCGACCATCGCCGACATCATTAGTCTCAGCTGTGCCAGTACCGCCGCAACCACCGCGCACATTGTCGTGTCAATACTGCAATAATTCACACGCGCTCGATGTGTGCCGTAAATTTAGTTCACTACCCGCGGATGAACGCACGAAATGGGCGCGTGCTCAACGTATCTGTTTCTCGTGTCTCAGCCCCGATCACTGGTCACCTAATTGTAAGGCGCCCGCCAAATGTGCAATTTGTTCACGCCGTCATCATAGTTTGTTGCATCCGACGGCTACGGACGTTGCGCCGTCATCGGAGGCGGAGTCAGCTGCCATCCCCACATCGCTATTATCCGGGCTCGGGTCGCCGTCCGTCGTGCTTGGCACGGCGTTGGTACATATCCGCGATCGTTCTGGGAGTTTCCAAGTGGCCCACGCGTTGATCGATTCAGCGTCACAAATAAACGCGATCTCACTGCCATGCGCGAAACGGTTAGGTCTCCGTTGGTCAACTTGGTCGGCACCAATTTCGGGTTTAGCCGGCGTGCCGGTAGTCACGGTACAAGGACGAGTCGATTGCCATGTTGTGCCGCGCTACGCGTCCGATCCAGTTTTAGCGTTCGAGTCATGGGTTCTACCGTCTATAACCGGTGACCTCCCGCGGCATTCGTTGGAACCGTCTGTACGGGATAAGTTTTCGCACTTGGCGTTGGCGGACCCGGATTTCCATACCGCCGCGCCGGTTGATCTATTATTAGGCGCAGACCTGTTTTCATCTATTATTGACGGGCGTCAGGTTGTTGTGGATAAGTCGTTGCCAGCCGCGTTCAGTTCATGTTTCGGGTGGATCCTTATTGGGTCAGTGTCGCCGTCAGATATATCGATCCCGCAACCACCCGCCGTGTCTCTACTCACGTCCGTGGAGCAATTAATCGACCGGTTTTGGCACATCGAAGAGCCCGACGTAGCCCCGTTGAAGTTTACCGACGCCGGCAAATGCGAAGCCGTATTCCGTGATAATGTTGTCCGTGACGAGTCCGGCCGTTTTTTGGTTCCATTGCCGTTTCGTGTACCGTTGCATGATAATTTATTTCCTGGGTCTCGGGCGGTCGCAGCCAAACGGTTCGATCATCTCGAGCGAAAGCTAAGCTCGAACGATCGAATGCGCACCAAGTATAACGATTTTATGTCGGAATATTTGTCACTCGGACACATGTCAGTGGCGTCCAATCCTGGCCGGTATTTTATTCCGCATCATGCTGTGTGTGGCGCCGATGAAAAATTCCGCGTAGTGTTCGACGCGTCCGCTCCGGTCGCTGATGGTTCGTCATTGAACACTTCGTTATTCCCGGGTCCAAAGCTACAACAGGACATCGTAGATGTGCTCACGCGGTTTCGTTTGTTCCGTCACGCATTTACCACCGATATTTGTAAAATGTACAGACAAATTACGGTCCTTCCGCAATATCGTGCGTATCAGCATATTCTATGGCGACCGTCCCCGCACATGGAGCTCGTCGAATACGAGCTAAATACCGTGACGTATGGCGTAAATTGTGCGCCGTTCCTCGCGCTACGGGTTTTGCAAGAGGTCGCTGATGTCGACTGCCGCGGTTCCGCCCGCGTGTGCGACGCGTTGCGCCACCAGACGTATGTAGACGATATTTGTTACGGCGCCGACACTGTGGACGACGCGCTCAGTATTCAAGTAGAGTTAACGGCTGTCCTTAACGGCGCGGGTTTTGAACTGCGAAAATGGGCGAGCAACACCGTAGCGGTCGTGCATGCTGTTCCGGAAGAATTCCGGGTGATTAAATCTACAACGTTTGCCGGTGATGAGGGTGGTGACACGAAGGTACTCGGATTGTCTTGGCATACCGGTGGCGATTATTTCGGATGCGAAGCTCACCTCGACTCAGCCCCGGTATTTACCAAACGTGGTATATTGTCACTTACCGCACGTTTTTTCGATCCGTTAGGTTTATTCGCGCCGACAATTTTTCTTGCCAAGCACATTATGCAACGCACCTGGCAGTCCAATTGTACGTGGGATCAACGGTTGCCTACCGAGATTCACTCAGATTGGTCGCGGTTCGTCGACGAATTGCCCGCGCTAGCCTCCGTGCATGTTCCGCGTTATTTCAATACAACTGTAAGAGCTCCGTGTTCGTTGTATGGATTTTGCGACGCGTCGCAACGCGGCTACGCCGCGGTAGTGTTTTTGCGCATCCACGATGCTCCTCGCGCGACGTCGGTCATGTTGGTCGGTTCAAAGACCAAGTTAGCGCCGATTAAACCGTTATCGATTCCGAGGCTCGAGCTGAATGCCGCAGTGTTATTGTCGCGCTGGATGAGCCGAATATCTTTATTATTAAATACGCACATCGATATCGTTGACATGTGGGCCTGGACGGATTCGTCGATTGTATTGTCATGGTTAACTGTGCCCCATGACACATTCAAGCAATATGTATCAAACCGTGTTCACCAGGTACGGACGTTGTTGCCGAGTTGTCAATGGCGCCACGTCAGTTCGGAGATGAACCCGGCGGACTGTGCGTCCCGTGGGTTGATGCCGTCTGAGTTGCCGCACCATAAGTTATATTGGCAGAGCCCCGACTTTCTCCGTGACCCTCCGCAAGAATGGGGGAGTGACATCGCGCGTTTGCCCGTTGAGGAACTCCCTGAAGTTAAATCTGTGTCACCTGCAGTTTGTTTAGCTGCCCCCACGGTCGAATGGTTCACGCGTTTCTCGTCTTACGACGCACTCATCCGTGTGGTCGCGCGTGTGCGCCGGTTTATCGATATTTGCCGCCGACGTCCTGTCGTGAGATCGAATGCGCTTACTCGAGTCGAGCTCGACGGTGCAACTCGCGCGGTGATCGCTGCGTCTCAACGTGTCACATTTCCGACATTGGTCAGCGACCTGCAAAAATTACACCGCTTAGCATCCAAGCCGTTGGCACGGCTGTGCCCTTTTGTCGATTCCGAAGGTATAATCCGCGTCGGTGGACGCTTACGTCATTCAGAGTTACCGTACGATTGTCGACATCCAATTTTGTTGGCAAAAGGGTCGTACCTCGCGCTACTGGTATGTCGTCACTGGCACAAAATCACTGGTCACTCGGGACCACGGGTAATGACCTCTTTGATACATCGGCAATATTGGATTGTATCGCTGCGTTCCGTTATCCATTCTGTCGTTAGTCAATGCACACGGTGCGTGCGTCTCCGCGCGTCCGTCCCCACGCCGGTCATGGCGGATCTACCAGAATCGCGGGTGTTGCAATGTCGTCCGTTTTCTTGCGTCGGTGTTGACTACGCCGGGCCTATACCCATGCGTGACAATAAATTACGAAAATCTAGGACGTACAAGGCGTATATAGCAGTATTCGTATGTATGAGCGTCAAGGCCGTCCATTTGGAATTAGTATCAGATTTGTCCACTCCGGCCTTCCTCGCCGCCTTCGACCGGTTCGTCGCTCGGCGCGGCCTACCTACGACGGTCTATTCCGACTGTGGAACAAATTTTGTTGGTGCCGACAGACAATTGCGTCAGCTGATTAATAGCCCAGCCGCACAATCGATTATTACGTCCGGGAAGTCCTACTGCGACTGGAAGTTTAATCCCCCCAGTGCACCACATTTTGGTGGGTTGTGGGAGGCCGCAGTACGCTCGTGTAAACGACTGCTCGTCCGAATCATGGGTGCTCACGCGTTCACGTACGAAGAATTTACAACCTTATTGTGTCGAGTTGAAGCCGTGCTGAACTCACGCCCCCTCACTCCAGCATCGACCGACCCTCACGACCTCGACTGTCTAACGCCCGGCCATTTTTTGATCGGCCAGCCGCTGTTAGCGCTCCCGCCGCGTACTACTGAGTGTCCGGAACGTTCGATCACGGACCGTTGGAAGCTGTTGGACCACTGTCACCAGCACTTCTGGCGCCGTTGGTCGACGGAGTACCTTCATACGTTACAAGAACGAGGAAAGTGGACACGCGATCAACCAAATATTGAAGTCGGACAGATGGTCACCATTAGGGACAGCCTAGCCCCTCCCTTGGAGTGGCGACTTGGGCGGGTGCTCGAGGTGTTACCGGGTACGGATGGTGTGGTGAGAGTTGTGCGCGTTCTGACTTCGCGCGGTATACTCACCCGTCCTGCAGCGAAGCTCGTTTTATTACCTGGTAATGGTACAGGTCCCCTTATTTAATTATGTTTAATTGCCATATGGCCTATTATTTTGTATTTTTTTTGCAATTATTACTCATTGCATTCTATTGAATTATTAACCATTTATTATTATATTATTATGTCAAATTATTATTCACCTTACCTGTTGGTTAGCGTTATTTATTTTTTTGTAATATTTATTCGTGACCCTCTTGTCACTTGTCAACGTATTTAGCGTTATCTATTATTATTATATTATCTATTGTGTCCCTTCTCACATTTTGAGATAATTGTTATTTTATGATATACTTAATCTGTCTATTTTTTATTTACATTTATATTTTTTTTTCCTTCCGGCCTTTTAATATGTATAAACTAGGTCTCAGTATCGGCGGCGTTCAAAGAGGGATGTGAAGCTGCGCCTCCCATGGGGGAGTATGTTTGAACTTCCCGCCGCTTCCAGCGCAACATTCGGCAACCGGTCCGCGAGACAGCGCGTCGCGCGGCCCGCGGACACCGGGCTTCGGCCAAGTCGCCGCCGGCGACTAAAACTTGTCTTTTTCGTACGCTCGACTTGAGCGGACCGTGCGTGTATCGCGTCCGGCCGTTATTCGGTGCCGTTTTGCGACAACCTCGTGGGTGCGACTTATCCGCACTTGGTCGTAATTATATTGTTCCGCGATTTGTGTTATTTCGCTGTCGCGCCGTTCGACGCCGTTGTCGTCGTTCTCGACGTCGTACCGATTTTCGTCGACCGGTTGTCCGTTGCGCGACCGTTATTTGCCGTCGCGTGGGTGCCGCCGATATTCGCGCACATATTATTATTTATTTATTCGTGCCGGTACATCACATTCGTCTGATTCCGACGGGCTATAATTCGTACCCGGTACATCGTTCCCCGGCATTATTATTATTGTGTGTGTATCCGTCGTGCGACGCTATTTCAGTGCCGTGATTACGTAAGTTGCACATCACGTAATCGGTCATTCGCCGCCGCCAACAGCCACCGCTCCCCGTTCACCTGCGTGTCACCGCACCATCGCAACAGCTGTTCCAGTCGCCGCCGCCGATACACCACTCCACCGCGGCGCATGTGCCGACCGGTAATCAAATCATCATTATTATTGTAAATTGTCGTTATTGCCCTATCATTATTTGATATTTATTGTTTATTATTATTTTGAGTTGCGCCCGGGAAAAGACGTTTTCCTGGCCAACATATGCACATTTTTCGTGCCTTATAATATATTATTGTCATTTATATACGACGTGCTATTATTTATATTTATTGGTCACCTATCCCGTCCAAAGTCGAACACCATTTTCCTTTATTCTAGTGGCTGCCCAGCCAAATGCTGAGTGAATAGCTGGCAGTCCAAACAAATACATTTTATCAGACGCAAATATTCACTAAATTTAATAAACGAAAGTAATTAGTTCTTAATATGACATATAAATAATAATGATTAGTGTTTATTATATTAAAATCATTTGAAAAAAAAAAATTCTCAAAAATTTAACAAGCTGATATGTTATAGTGATTAGTTCATGAGAAGTAGATGATAATTGGTAAATGTATTTTAATGCAATCAATATTATTTATTTAATTTAATAATATAATAATTTGTATTTAATATTCAAAATTATAATTATGATTAATAAAATAATACATATTGCTTTGATGATTACAGCTGATAATTATTAGCAGAATGAATTCCTCGATATCTATAAATCTGTTAATCTGTTTGTTGGTATTCTCACCGTCGTTTTGTAAAGGTATGAATAGTAATTTTAGTTGTTGTTTTGTACATTTACATATTTTGAATTTGATAACCTTAGGAAACTGGTACCAAAATATCAAAATCGGAGAATTAGAAAAATATATTGATCAAGCCAGCAGTTTCGGAAATCATGATCTTGGTCAATATATTGGTATGGATATAGGAAGCCCGCCTCATGGACAACTGATCAATTCTCAGCTTTCCGAAGAAGGATATTCAGTTTATTGGAATGCCGAAATTATTACCAAAGCTTCGGACTATATAATTAGAAGCTACTGTCCTAAGTATAATCACACAATACATACATATTATAAATCTGTAAAAAAAAAAAAATTTAATATGAATAAATTAAATGATCATTTCAGTTACTATGTTGGTAGTCAAGAACAATGTGCCAAAGACATATCGAAAGTGAAACTAGACAAGACTTCCTCGGGTCACAAGTGTTTGGCCATGTATTACAATGCAACTGCGTGTATAAGAATGAACATGAACTACCGTAGTCCTGATGGTTCTTGTAACAATTTAAAACGTTCCTCTTCAGGAAAGGCGACTACACCTTATAAACGTTTGCTGTTTCCCGCCTATGCTAATAGTTTATATAGTAATATTTCTTAATAATATTGTTTTAAGATTTACATATGTCGATTTTATTCTAAGATTTTATTAATTGTTTACACAGGTGTTTCGGATCATTATTCATTTCATTCACCGCCCAATGCAAGAAAGCTTAGTGTAGCACTAGTCAACGATGATAATTCACCAGATGACTTCAAAACAATGACGATTGCGTACTGGACGATTTTTATAGGCCACGATCTGTCACATACAGCAATTTCTGGCACGAGTAAGATTATTACTACATAACCATATACATTGATTAATTGCAGTAATTAATGCATGCTTACGAATATTAAATGTATAGTGAAAAGCGACAAATCAGTGAACTGTTGTGATCGTAACGGACTGAATCTATCTCCTCGAGACACTAACGAATTGTGCATGCAAATAGTGGTAGAGGACGGTGATCCATTTTATAACATGAAGAATCTTACGCCAAACACTATAATTCGGTGCATGAACTACGTGCGCTCGGTGCCAGCAGTACGGTCCGATTGTACTTTTGGTCCCAGGGAACAAGTAAGAATTGTATAAGATAATCCTATAACGATGAACGTATATTATATTATGTTTATTTCAATAACTAAAATTATGTAAATGGTGAGGTGCACAATTTTATAACATTATTAAATATTCACAACAGATCTTCCGGATTTAAAATAAATCATACAAATTATATTTGTAACCAATTTTTCGCAGATGAATCAAGCTACTCATTATTTAGATGGGTCGATGGTATACGGTACGTCGGCGAAACGGACGTGGTCGTTGAGGACCAAGTCGGATGGACAATTGTTGACGAACATGGGGTGCTATAACAAAAAACAATGTGACACGTTACAGCCGCAGTATTTGCCACTGGAAGTTGTCGATTCGAACGCGTGCCAGTTTGGCAGTGGCACGTGCTATAAGACTGGCGATACTCGGGCAAACGAGCTGCCCCAAATGACGGTGATGTACACTTTGTGGATGAGGGAACATAATCGGTTGGCCAAACTGCTGTCCCAAGTCAACCCGCATTGGGACGACGAACGTATTTTTCAAGAGGCTAGGAAAATTGTGATAGCGTGCATACAGCACATCACGTACGCCGAATGGTTGCCAGCGCTGCTAGGTCAAAACTTTATTAGGCGATACGGACTTGAACTGTCGACGAATGGGTACAGTAACGCGTACAACGAGAGCACTGACCCAAGCGTTAGCAACAGTTTCGCGACCGCTATATTACCGTTCGCTAATTCCATGATTAGAGAATCCATTAGGTTTGTGTAAACAGTATTTTAGAATATTATTGTCAATGTTTTTGTGTTTTTGTTGGTTATATTGTGGTGATGATTTTAATAATTAAAATATGAACAAATTTAGTTAATGCTGGATTGGACAAATGTGCCATACTGAGTTTTTTGTACTTTATCGACTCACTTCTAAAGCCAACATAAACAATCATATAATTTGTTAATTTTTGAAAGGCAGAGGATTAACGAGTTAATATGTAAAAAGTTTAGTTATTTTAACTTAAATTTTTAGTTCATTGTTTTAATTAACTTAACTCGTTCATATCTTTGTTAACATAAAATCGACTTATACCATTTTGATTATTCCCATTTGGTTGATAAATTAATTTTTTAAATGCATAGTATCCAACAAAAATGTATTTATGTGAAAATTTCGATTTGCATATTATAATCGTATAAAAAACAAATTATACATTCAAACCTATCTATAGCTTTTGTATTATACATTGATACATATATATATATATATATATATAATTCATATACGAGTTACGCTGTTATTAAAAATTGGTAGGAAACTAGGAATTTTGAATACCCTAGTCATTAAATACAAATCTAATATAATATAATATAGAGAGGGATTCTTTTATCAAACAACACTCATATGGTGTTTGTGTGTAAATACCACCTAACATACACCTATTACACACTAACACCACCCAACTTTGGGAGGCTATATCTTGTAAACGGATTAACGAAAAATAAAAATTTAAACGTGAAAATTCATTGAAGAAATAGCCTTTTAAGTTTATGAAATTTTAAGTATAGGTTGTCATTTTAAAATCAAAAGTTGATAATGGTTTACCTGATAAATATAAAGGTGAAAATATTTAAAAAAAAACATATAGCTCTAGAACAAGATGGGTCTAAAATTTAAAAAAAAAAGTCAATAGTTTTTGAAATAATAAGTGTTGTTTGATAAAAGAATCAGCCTGTAGATTCCAAGCTATATTTTTTTTACCAATGGCATTTGTAATGTTAGTTTTGCATAAATATTTATTAATTTACATAATGAATTCATATGAACTCCAAACAATGTAATAATTTTTCAATGCGTATTTTTAAAATAATTTTATAATAATAGAAAAACTAGGCCGTTGTACAATATATTAATTTATCGCTGTAATGTATGCCGAGGCACGATGGCACATGCTTGAACATTTATCAGTTCGTTCTTTGTAAATATTATAAAAATGACTCATGATGCCATAATAGCTGTGTATTTGATATATTTGATTTAAGTAAACTCCATACTGCTTTACCGGCTTTTACATCTCTTCATTAAGAAGTCGTTTGAATATATTCCCAATCATAGGTTACTACATAAACAATATTGATTTAAATTTCATTTACAAATGCCTATGACACTAAGA
This sequence comes from Diuraphis noxia, assembly GCF_037042655.1. NCBI lineage: Eukaryota > Metazoa > Arthropoda > Insecta > Hemiptera > Aphididae > Diuraphis > Diuraphis noxia. Next base: position 100,317,863 of record NW_028301711.1, on the reverse strand, counting down.
TTGTGCAAACCTGAAATTCGATTATAAAAAACATAAAAATATATTGAGATGTCCATTGATGTGTATTTGTACGGAAAATTAATCATCAAATTTATTAATTTGTATTGATATCGTTGTTTAGTTTGTATACGGAAGATCGAGAGTTCAACGGAAGTATTTCGCTAAAGGAACATTATAACCGACCGACTGATTTAGTATTGAATCACATGGATCAACTTGTCAGAGGGCTATCTACACAGAAGACACAAAAAGTCGATATGCTATTTACAAAAACGGTTGGTACTTAAAATACGATCAAAATAACGTAATTTCTTATTTATTTATTTTTTTTACAGATAAATAATGAAGATGTACATAGAATAGATTGTATTAAAAATATTTAACTACCTTATGTATAATATTATGTTTAAATATTTTGTTTAGCTTACAAACTACTTATACACTGTTCATCCAGAAAATTTGTTTGGGATGGATGTTGTCAGTTTGGATTTACAAAGAAACCGCGATCATGGTATTCCAAGTTACACAAACTTTAGAGAATATTGTGGACTAAAAGCAATAAGAAATGTACAAGATTTAGCCAAAATCATGGTGGAAGGTGTAAGTTCAAACGTATTTGAAATATGTAATCGTCTGATACTTCTTACTTTATTCCTGTATAATATTATATATAGGCATCTGAAAAATTATTGAAGCAATACAAACATTGGAAAAAAATAGAGTTATTGGTAGGTGCATTATTCGAGAAACACGAAGACGACGCAATGGTTGGTCCAACGATGAGGTGTATCATCAGAGAACAGTTCGTAAGGACGAGAATTGGAGATAGATATTTTTACGATTTGCCAAAAGCGTTCAATGAATGTTAGTGCATTTGAAATATTTTGAATGAATTATTTTTAATTAAACTATGTTTTTAAATTCAAGATCAACTGACAGAAATCAGAAAAGTGACCCTTGCCAGAGTCTTTTGCGATAACAGCAATAATGTCACAACAATGCAGAAACGGGTATTTTTAGTACCTACAGTGGATGATTTGATACGTTGTGATTCCCAATTAATTCCGAAAATCGACATCAATCAGTGGTCAGAAATAGTCAATACATTTCGAAAATGACATCATACAAAATATTAATAATATTTATGTAACTATTTAATTAGGTATAGTGTTTAATGTCAATAAAACAACAGTAATAGTTTATAAGAATTAAAAGTTTTCTTATATTTAATAATCAATTAGATAGCATAGTTTCACCATTAGTTGAATATTTTTGCTTTTTACCTATTTATATATAGATCTAAGCAATGTTTTTTAGTCACTGAGCGATAATAATTTATTTTACCATTTAAAAACAATATATATACTGGGTGATTTTTATATCAAACACTCATTATTCAAAAAAGTATTGACTTTTTCAAAATATTTTTTTACATATTTTTAGGTTATTCAAAACCAACGCTTTTATTAAAAAAATATTTTTTTTTAAAATATTTTTTATCCTTATAATTTTTTAAGTTTTTTACTTTTTTGAATGGCAACACAGTTTTTTAATTTCATATTCCAAAGCAAAATATTTTTCTAAAAATGTTGATACATAAAAATCGAATTTAGGAGGATTAATTTATGAGTTATAAGTATTTAAAGTTTATGACAAGCGGAGTAGTGGACAAACATTTTGCGGGGTAACTCCGTACCCCACTCGATTCTGCCAATCTAAACTTTAAATACCTATAACTCATAAACTACTAGCTCTAAATTCGAAATTTTAAGGTAATGATTAATTAAAAAAATAGCTTTATTAATTTATGAAATTTTAAGTTTAGGTTACAATTTGAAAATCAAAAGTTGATAGTCGTTTATCTAATAAATATAAGGGTGAAAAATATAAAAAAAATAAACAATTCAAGAAGAGTGTAAATCTGCAATTTTGAAAAAAAAAAGTCAATACTTTTTTAAATAATGAATGTTGTTTGATAAAAGAATCACCCTGTATATGTATATAATGTGTACCATCTGATTTGCAGAAATAATTAATAATTATTTACAAAACTAAAAAAAAAATTTTTTCTAAACTCTCAGTAATTAGAATTTTTTTTTTTGCTCTCTCGGTAAGTTCAACTACTCAACAATTCGAACTCTCGGTAGTATAAAGTTTTTCAACAGTCCCGTCAACTTCGAATTATCAATAGTCGATTGTATGATATTGTGTAGTTAGAAAATTATTGACATTTTACATTTGTCTATGATGTAATTATAGTTTTGTAATGTGCAAATCGATTCCATTATAAGGCGGGATGCGTGTTTCGGACTTGTTTTAATTTGTATACTGTACAAATGTGCACAGCGATTGCGTGCACTACTGCACCATTATAATACACGGCGATAACGTTCCGTCGCGGAAAACTGTCCAATTGTTTGGCCTTCGAAAAAAAAACCAATCCAAATATTTTATTATTTTCATAATATTCTGAATTTATATTTTGAAAAACAATCTTAATAACACTACAGGTACATAGTTGTGTTATTATGATTTATGTTTTCAATTTTTCTTGAGTTTGGATAGGTAGTGCAAATGTACTTGTACACGTTTACATATTACCACTGGTCACGGTCGTACATAAGATGCCAGATCGCCGGCGGCCGGTACTCGTCCGGCGCTACCTGTCTTCCCGTCCCGCCTAGGCACTTGGGCATGGCGGTAAGAGTCGACGGTGTCGCATCGTAGTCATTCGTGGTGGTTGTTTATAAGGTAGTAGACAGGTCGGTGTGGTACCTAGGGTTGCCAACTTTTATAATCTCAAAAACTGGACACCTACCGAAAACCTAACCTTTATAATTGTCATAAACTTATTTATGATAAAATAAATAATAATTATAAATAATTTTTTTTTAATTATATTTTTTTTTTTTTTTTTTTTACTATATTTCTGATAGTAGAATGTATAAGTAAAAGTATATAAAACATGTAAATTAATTGAATAAATATATAATAAATAAAGTTATTGTATATTAATTAAGTACTACTCTTTGTTACAGTACAGTCATACACTGAACAGGAACCAGAAAATCTAAACTTTCCAATCGAAACCTGGACTGTTGGCAACCCTATGCGTACCGTGTCAGTTTCGTGAACCGAACGAACGAAATTCTTATAAAATATGTGATTCATTTATACACTTATATGTGTTTGTTTGGAAAATGTAGTGGTAGTATTGGTTACCTGTAGTAGGGTGGGTTTGAACACAATATGCTCTTTGTTCGCCGATGCCCCGGCAGCGTATTTCAGAATACTAACTGATAGTGTCCGAAACTGGTTAGCCTCTGTAGTGTGTCTGTTCACTACAATACATAACTGATGATTCGATAATACGCGCCCAGGCATGGCCAACCACTCGTATGACCACAAGCATCAGATTATCGACGTCGGATCGTCGCGCCGCCGCTACCACTGGGCCGAAGTCAGTAAGAAACAAAACCAGTTATTAAAATGCACTCTGAAATCTCGGCCATACCTCGATAACGAATCGATAAACTCGAGGTGTTAAAATATTTCAGTTATTAGCCGAGTACTTTTAGTGCCTTAACGATACAATCAATACAAATTCAATCGCACGATAGCAGCCAACGGAAAGAATAGAACAGAATAAAATTCGTATATTAAACAAAACAATTTTATTTACGGTGAGTACCAAACGTTCATTTATAGAATAATAAGTAATATTGACTGTCCAGAATTTGATATCAGTTATGGTAGGACAAACAGCAGACGAGGCCTTAAATATATCTATTAAATTTAAAATTAAATATCCCACATTAAAATAAATAATTTGTTAATAGTTTTCAGATTTATGCCAGACACATAAGTAGTTTATAGTATAGTTTATACAATAATAACGGATTGGTAGTTAGATACCAAATAAAAATGTGCGAATTCGATTAACATTAGAGAATTATTACTAAAAAAAAAAAAGTTTACATTGAACTTATTGTAATAATATAGTAGTGTGGTATAGTGTTGTTTTGGGGGGGAGGGGCGTAGAAACTTAAACATTTATTAACATAAATAAATGTAAATTTATACATATGATTTGATGATTTATATACAACAATACTATTTAGGTATACAGATGGCCCCAATTCAAATATGAATACGTTAAAACAGGCAATCAAAAAATTTAACCAATTCAAATAGAAAATAGTAAAGATGACATAGGATAATAATAAAAATAATTGTATTCATTAACTAAACAAATCATTTTTAACACAAATAGAGTGTATAATGAATATTCAAAATACGCGTGATAGGTTTTCGACGTTTTCGTTAGCGAGCTTCACTTCTAGTACAAAAGATTTTTTTTTTTAATAAACTATTAGAAAAATTAGAATAGAAAAGGAATGAAAATGGTTAAAGGTCTGAGGATGTATAAGGAATTGATATTACCAAATAATATTGGATCATCCGCCTATCTTGGTTAAATTCGATAAATTTAGACAGGAAGAAAAGATTAATATCACAACAGTTGTACAACAGGAGTATGTTCGTGTGGTGGTTATTGAAATATTTCCAAAATTAATTCGAGTTTTTAACTGTCAGAATTAATAAATGGTTACCAGTCTACTGTACCATACTTCAAGACCGAACGAACAATACAGCAGTTGATAGATTTAAAAATTTTTACAGAGCCCAAAAATTAAACATACCCAACATTATTAATTAAACGTGTAAATTGTTGTGAATATCATGTCATGTTATTATATAATTAAAACACATCAATTTTAAATTAAATTTTTGTAAACAGCTGAAATGGTAAAAAGATAATATTGTATACGCGAAGGATATTTGCATTGTTTATGCCTATAGGACTAATGAAACTAAATTAAAACTAAAGTCGATGAATAAAGATTGTAAAAACAGAAAATAATATCAATTTTTATTTTTTATTATAGTATATTATTTATACTTATTTATATTACTATATTAGTTGTATTGTGTATTAAAATATTCATAGGAATCTCATTATTCAAAACATAGAATCATAGTTAATAGCATGACAAAATAGATAGGTATGTCAGCAACGATACGAGTTTTGGTCCTGTTAGCGCATCCCACCATAGTCCCATATAGTTCCCAGCCATAGTCGTGGTTCGCCTCATTTCATTGGCCGTTAAATTACCCGCCAAAAATACAATTTTGTAATATTAAAATCATGACGAGATAATAATTATGATTTATGAATAATACGAGCTTTTTACTATGACAAATTACATTTTATCATTTTCTTGTATGACGTCTGACGTAATTTCTTTTTATGTTATTCGTCGATATCAATGTATTATGATATTTTAATATAAACAAATACAATCAATTTGCGAATTATTTGTTGTTAATTGTTTATATTAGATTATATAAGTTGATTGTGTTTATTTTATTCTGCATAAAACGATTTACATAGAATAAGTAAAATACTCCTATATATATATATATATATATATATATATATATATATACATATAATATTTACATTTTTACACACAAAATGCCAATTTGTGAGTTTTTTGGATGTGATAATGGTAGCAAAAGAAAAAGTTTGGTGAAAAATCCTAAAATTATGTTACATCGATTCCCAAAAGACCCAATTTTAAGGGATTGCTGGGAAAAACAAATACACCAATATGGCCAAACAGATGCAGATAGGAAATCCATAAATTTTAATTCTGGTAAAAACAAATAACTTTTAGTAATAATATTTACTTTAGTATCCTACTTGACTTCCATATTTATTCAACATTAAATAATTATATTTAGCGGTTGTTTGTTCTTTGCATTTTGCAAATGATAGTTATGTCATGTCTTCCGGAGTAAAGTGTAGAAAAATATTAAAACCAAATGCTATTCCTTTGAAGTAAGTTTTTTAAATAGTATTTACCAGTACCCGACCATACGGAATTTAATATTTATTGATAACATGTGATAACATGAAACGACCTAGAATATTATATTCACCAATGAGAAGAGGCGAACCAGCTAAGAGACGGGGGGTGGAGTGGTTGGCGAACACGATGCGTATCAAAAAGTTGCTGACATACCTACCTATTTTGTCATGGTTAATAGCATCAATTCAGCTATATTAATACATTTTATCAGACGCAAATATTCACTAAATTTAATAAACGAAAGTAATTAGTTCTTAATATGACATATAAATAATAATGATTAGTGTTTATTATATTAAAATCATTTGAAAAAAAAAAAATTCTCAAACATTTAACAAGCTGATATGTTATAGTGATTAGTTCATGAGAAGTAGATGATAATTGGTAAATGTATTTTAATGCAATCAATATTATTTATTTAATTTAATAATATAATAATTTGTATTTAATATTCAAAATTATAATTATGATTAATAAAATAATACATATTGCTTTGATGATTACAGCTGATAATTATTAGCAGAATGAATTCCTCGATATCTATAAATCTGTTAATCTGTTTGTTGGTATTCTCACCGTCGTTTTGTAAAGGTATGAATAGTAATTTTAGTTGTTGTTTTGTACATTTACATATTTTGAATTTGATAACCTTAGGAAACTGGTACCAAAATATTAAAATCGGAGAATTAGAAAAATATATTGATCAAGCCAGCAGTTTCGGAAATCATGATCTTGGTCAATATATTGGTATGGATATAGGAAGCCCGCCTCATGGACAACTGATCAATTCTCAGCTTTCCGAAGAAGGATATTCAGTTTATTGGAATGCCGAAATTATTACCAAAGCTTCGGACTATATAATTAGAAGCTACTGTCCTAAGTATAATCACACAATACATACATATTATAAATCTGTAAAAAAAAAAAAATTTAATATGAATAAATTAAATGATCATTTCAGTTACTATGTTGGTAGTCAAGAACAATGTGCCAAAGACATATCGAAAGTGAAACTAGACAAGACTTCCTCGGGTCACAAGTGTTTGGCCATGTATTACAATGCAACTGCGTGTATAAGAATGAACATGAACTACCGTAGTCCTGATGGTTCTTGTAACAATTTAAAACGTTCCTCTTCAGGAAAGGCGACTACACCTTATAAACGTTTGCTGTTTCCCGCCTATGCTAATAGTTTATATAGTAATATTTCTTAATAATATTGTTTTAAGATTTACATATGTCGATTTTATTCTAAGATTTTATTAATTGTTTACACAGGTGTTTCGGATCATTATTCAATTCATTCACCGCCCAATGCAAGAAAGCTTAGTGTAGCACTAGTCAACGATGATAATTCACCAGATGACTTCAAAACAATGACGATGGCGTACTGGACGATTTTTATAGGCCACGATCTGTCACATACAGCAATTTCTGGCACGAGTAAGATTATTACTACATAACCATATACATTGATTAATTGCAGTAATTAATGCATGCTTACGAATATTAAATGTATAGTGAAAAGCGACAAATCAGTGAACTGTTGTGATCGTAACGGACTGAATCTATCTCCTCGAGACACTAACGAATTGTGCATGCAAATAGTGGTAGAGGACGGTGATCCATTTTATAACATGAAGAATCTTACGCCAAACACTATAATTCGGTGCATGAACTACGTGCGCTCGGTGCCAGCAGTACGGTCCGATTGTACTTTTGGTCCCAGGGAACAAGTAAGAATTGTATAAGATAATCCTATAACGATGAACGTATATTATATTATGTTTATTTCAATAACTAAAATTATGTAAATGGTGAGGTGCACAATTTTATAACATTATTAAATATTCACAACAGACCTTCCGGATTTAAAATAAATCATACAAATTATATTTGTAACCAATTTTTCGCAGATGAATCAAGCTACTCATTATTTAGATGGGTCGATGGTATACGGTACGTCGGCGAAACGGACGTGGTCGTTGAGGACCAAGTCGGATGGACAATTGTTGACGAACATGGGGTGCTATAACAAAAAACAATGTGACACGTTACAGCCGCAGTATTTGCCACTGGAAGTTGTCGATTCGAACGCGTGCCAGTTTGGCAGTGGCACGTGCTATAAGACTGGCGATAATCGGGCAAACGAGCTGCCCCAAATGACGGTGATGTACACTTTGTGGATGAGGGAACATAATCGGTTGGCCAAACTGCTGTCCCAAGTCAACCCGCATTGGGACGACGAACGTATTTTTCAAGAGGCTAGGAAAATTGTGATAGCGTGCATACAGCACTTCACGTACGCCGAATGGTTGCCAGCGCTGCTAGGTCAAAACTTTATTAGGCGATACGGACTTGAACTGTCGACGAATGGGTACAGTAACGCGTACAACGAGAGCACTGACCCAAGCGTTAGCAACAGTTTCGCGACCGCTATATTACCGTTCGCTAATTCCATGATTAGCGAATCCATTAGGTTTGTGTAAACAGTATTTTAGAATATTATTGTCAATGTTTTTGTGTTTTTGTTGGTTATATTGTGGTGATGATTTTAATAATTAAAATATGAACAAATTTAGTTAATGCTGGATTGGACAAATGTGCCATACTGAGTTTTTTGTACTTTATCGGCTCACTTCTAAAGCCAACATAAACAATCATATAATTTGTTAATTTTTAAAAGGCAGAGGATTAACGAGTTAATATGTAAAAAGTTTAGTTTTTTTAACTTAAATTTTTAGTTCATTGTTTTAATTAACTTAACTCGTTCATATCTTTGTTAACATAAAATCGACTTATACCATTTTGATTATTCCCATTTGGTTGATAAATTAATTTTTTAAATGCATAGTATCCAACAAAAATGTATTTATGTGAAAATTTCGATTTGCATATCATAATCGTATAAAAAACAAATTATACATTCAAAACTATCTATAGCTTTTGTATTATACATTGATACATATATATATATATATATATATAATTCATATACGAGTTACGCTGTTATTAAAAATTGGTAGGAAACTAGGAATTTTGAATACCCTAGTCATTAAATACAAATCTAATATAATATAATATAGAGAGGGATTCTTTTATCAAACAACACTCATATGGTGTTTGTGTGTAAATACCACCTAACATACACCTATTACACACTAACACCACCCAACTTTGGGAGGCTATATCTTGTAAACGGATTAACGAAAAATAAAAATTTAAACGTAAAAATTCATTGAAGAAATAGCCTTTTAAGTTTATGAAATTTTAAGTATAGGTTGTCATTTTAAAATCAAAAGTTGATAATGGTTTACCTGATAAATATAAAGGTGAAAATATTTAAAAAAAACATATAGCTCTAGAACAAGATGGGTCTAAAATTTAAAAAAAAAAAGTCAATAGTTTTTGAAATAATAAGTGTTGTTTGATAAAAGAATCAGCCTGTAGATTCCAAGCTATATTTTTTTTACCAATGGCATTTGTAATGTTAGTTTTGCATAAATATTTATTAATTTACATAATGAATTCATATGAACTCCAAACAATGTAATAATTTTTCAATGCGTATTTTTAAAATAATTTTATAATAATAGAAAAACTAGGCCGTTGTACAATATATTAATTTATCGCTGTAATGTATGCCGAGGCACGATGGCACATGCTTGAACATTTATCAGTTCGTTCTTTGTAAATATTATAAAAATGACTAATGATGCCATAATAGCTGTGTATTTGATATATTTGATTTAAGTAAACTCCATACTGCTTTACCGGCTTTTACTTCTCCTCATTAAGAAGTCGTTTGAATATATTCCCAATCATAGGTTACTACATAAACAATATTGATTTAAATTTCATTTACAAATGCCTATGACACTAAGATTGTGCAAACCTGAAATTCGATTATAAAAAACATAAAAATATATTGAGATGTCCATTGATGTGTATTTGTACGGAAAATTAATTATCAAATTTATTAATTTGTATTGATATCGTTGTTTAGTTTGTATGCGGAAGATCGAGAGTTCAACGGAAGTATTTCGCTAAAGGAACATTATAACCGACCGACTTATTTAGTATTGAATCACATGGATCAACTTGTCAGAGGGCTATCTACACAGAAGACACAAAAAGTCGATATGCTATTTACAAAAACGGTTGGTACTTAAAATACGATCAAAATGACGTAATTTCTTATTTATTTATTTTTTTTACAGATAAATAATGAAGATGTACATAGAATAGATTGTATTAAAACTATTTAACTACCTTATGTATAATATTATGTTTAAATATTTTGTTTAGCTTACAAACTACTTATACACTGTTCATCCAGAAAATTTGTTTGGGATGGATGTTGTCAGTTTGGATTTACAAAGAAACCGCGATCATGGTATTCCAAGTTACACAAACTTTAGAGAATATTGTGGACTAAAAGCAATAAGAAATGTACAAGATTTAGCCAAAATCATGGTGGAAGGTGTAAGTTCAAACGTATTTGAAATATGTAATCGTCTGATACTTCTTACTTTATTCCTGTATAATATTATATATAGGCATCTGAAAAATTATTGAAGCAATACAAACATTGGAAAAAAATAGAGTTATTGGTAGGTGCATTATTCGAGAAACACGAAGACGACGCAATGGTTGGTCCAACGATGAGGTGTATCATCAGAGAACAGTTCGTAAGGACGAGAATTGCAGATAGATATTTTTACGATTTGCCAAAAGCGTTCAATGAATGTTAGTGCATTTGAAATATTTCGAATGAATTATTTTTAATTAAACTATGTTTTTAAATTCAAGATCAACTGACAGAAATCAGAAAAGTGACCCTTGCCAGAGTCTTTTGCGATAACAGCAATAATGTCACAACAATGCAGAAACGGGTATTTTTAGTACCTACAGTGGATGATTTGATACGTTGTGATTCCCAATTAATTCCGAAAATCGACATCAATCAGTGGTCAGAAATAGTCAATACATTTCGAAAATGACATCATACAAAATATTAATAATATTTATGTAACTATTTAATTAGGTATAGTGTTTAATGTCAATAAAACAACAGTAATAGTTTATAAGAATTAAAAGTTTTCTTATATTTAATAATCAATTAGATAGCATAGTTTCACCATTAGTTGAATATTTTTGCTTTTTACTTATTTATATATAGATCTAAGCAATGTTTTTTAGTCACTGAGCGATAATAATTTATTTTACCATTTAAAAACAATATATATACTGGGTGATTTTTATATCAAACACTCATTATTCAAAAAAGTATTGACTTTTTCAAAATATTTTTTTACATATTTTTAAGTTATTAAAAACCAACGCTTTTATTAAAAAAATATTTTTTTTAAATATTTTTTATCCTTATAATTTTTAAGTTTTTTACTTTTTTGAATGGCAACACAGTTTTTTAATTTCATATTCCAAAGCAGAATATTTTTCTAAAAATGTTGATACATAAAAATCGAATTTAGGAGGATTAATTTATGAGTTATAAGTATTTAAAGTTATGACAATCGGAGTAGTGGACAAACATTATGCGGGGTAACTCCGTACCCCACTCGATTCTGCCAATCTAAACTTTAAATACCTATAACTCATAAACTACTAGCTCTAAATTCGAAATTTTAAGGTAATGATTAATTAAAAAAATAGCTTTATTAATTTATGAAATTTTAAGTATAGGTTGTCATTTTAAAATCAAAAGTTGATAATGGTTTACCTGATAAATATAAAGGTGAAAATATTTAAAAAAAACATATAGCTCTAGAACAAGATGGGTCTAAAATTTAAAAAAAAAAAGTCAATAGTTTTTGAAATAATAAGTGTTGTTTGATAAAAGAATCAGCCTGTAGATTCCAAGCTATATTTTTTTTACCAATGGCATTTGTAATGTTAGTTTTGCATAAATATTTATTAATTTACATAATGAATTCATATGAACTCCAAACAATGTAATAATTTTTCAATGCGTATTTTTAAAATAATTTTATAATAATAGAAAAACTAGGCCGTTGTACAATATATTAATTTATCGCTGTAATGTATGCCGAGGCACGATGGCACATGCTTGAACATTTATCAGTTCGTTCTTTGTAAATATTATAAAAATGACTCATGATGCCATAATAGCTGTGTATTTGATATATTTGATTTAAGTAAACTCCATACTGCTTTACCGGCTTTTACTTCTCTTCATTAAGAAGTCGTTTGAATATATTCCCAATCATAGGTTACTACATAAACAATATTGATTTAAATTTCATTTACAAATGCCTATGACACTAAGATTGTGCAAACCTGAAATTCGATTATAAAAAACATAAAAATATATTGACATGTCCATTGATGTGTATTTGTACGGAAAATTAATCATCAAATTTATTAATTTGTATTGATATCGTTGTTTAGTTTGTATACGGAAGATCGAGAGTTCAACGGAAGTATTTCGCTAAAGGAACATTATAACCGACCGACTGATTTAGTATTGAATCACATGGATCAACTTGTCAGAGGGCTATCTACACAGAAGACACAAAAAGTCGATATGCTATTTACAAAAACGGTTGGTACTTAAAATACGATCAAAATAACGTAATTTCTTATTTATTTATTTTTTTTACAGATAAATAATGAAGATGTACATAGAATAGATTGTATTAAAAATATTTAACTACCTTATGTATAATATTATGTTTAAATATTTTGTTTAGCTTACAAACTACTTATACACTGTTCATCCAGAAAATTTGTTTGGGATGGATGTTGTCAGTTTGGATTTACAAAGAAACCGCGATCATGGTATTCCAAGTTACACAAACTTTAGAGAATACTGTGGACTAAAAGCAATAAGAAATGTACAAGATTTAGCCAAAATCATGGTGGAAGGTGTAAGTTCAAACGTATTTGAAATATGTAATCGTCTGATACTTCTTACTTTATTCCTGTATAATATTATATATAGGCATCTGAAAAATTATTGAAGCAATACAAACATTGGAAAAAAATAGAGTTATTGGTAGGTGCATTATTCGAGAAACACGAAGACGACGCAATGGTTGGTCCAACGATGAGGTGTATCATCAGAGAACAGTTCGTAAGGACGAGAATTGCAGATAGATATTTTTACGATTTGCCAAAAGCGTTCAATGAATGTTAGTGCATTTGAAATATTTTGAATGAATTATTTTTAATTAAACTATGTTTTTAAATTCAAGATCAACTGACAGAAATCAGAAAAGTGACCCTTGCCAGAGTCTTTTGCGATAACAGCAATAATGTCGCAACAATGCAGAAACGGGTATTTTTAGTACCTACAGTGGATGATTTGATACGTTGTGATTCCCAATTAATTCCGAAAATCGACATCAATCAGTGGTTAGAAATAGTCAATACATTTCGAAAATGACATCATACAAAATATTAATAATATTTATGTAACTATTTAATTAGGTATAGTGTTTAATGTCAATAAAACAACAGTAATAGTTTATAAGAATTAAAAGTTTTCTTATATTTTATAATCAATTAGATAGCATAGTTTCACCATTAGTTGAATATTTTTGCTTTTTACCTATTTATATATAGATCTAAGCAATGTTTTTTAGTCACTGAGCGATAATAATTTATTTTACCATTTAAAAACAATATATATACTGGGTGATTTTTATATCAAACACTCATTATTCAAAAAAGTATTGACTTTTTCAAAATATTTTTTTACATATTTTTAAGTTATTAAAAACCAACGCTTTTATTAAAAAAATATTATTTTTTTTAAATATTTTTTATCCTTATAATTTTTTAAGTTTTTTACTTTTTTGAATGGCAACACAGTTTTTTAATTTCATATTCCAAAGCAGAATATTTTTCTAAAAATGTTGATACATAAAAATCGAATTTAGGAGGATTAATTTATGAGTTATAAGTATTTAAAGTTATGACAATCGGAGTAGTGGACAAACATTTTGCGGGGTAACTCCGTACCCCACTCGATTCTGCCAATCTAAACTTCAAATACCTATAACTCATAAACTACTAGCGCTAAATTCGAAATTTTAAGGTAATGATTAATTAAAAAAATAGCTTTATTAATTTATGAAATTTTAAGTATAGGTTACAATTTGAAAATCAAAAGTTGATAGTCGTTTATCTAATAAATATAAGGGTGAAAAATATAAAAAAAATAAACAATTCAAGAAGAGTGTAAATCTGCAATTTTGAAAAAAAAAAGTCAATACTTTTTTAAATAATGAGTTTTGTTTGATAAAAGAACCACCCTGTATATGTATATAATATGTACCATCTGATTTGCAGAAATAATTACTAATTATTTACAAAACTAAAAAAAAAATTTTTCTAAACTCTCAGTAATTAGAATTTTTTTTTTTGCTCTCTCGGTACGTTCAACTACTCAACAATTCGAACTCTCGGTAGTATAAAGTTTTTCAACAGTCCCGTCAACTTCGAATTATCAATAGTCGATTGTATGATATTGTGTAGTTAGAAAATTATTACAGGTACATAGTTGTGTTATTATGATTTATGTTTTCAATTTTTCTTGAGTTTGGATAGGTAGTGCAAATGTACTTGTACACGTTTACATATTACCACTGGTCACGGTCGTACATAAGATGCCAGATCGCCGGCGGCCGGTACTCGTCCGGCGCTACCTGTCTTCCCGTCCCGCCTAGGCACTTTGGCATGGGGGTAAGAGTCGACGGTGTCGCATCGTAGTCATTCGTGGTGGTTGTTTATAAGGTAGTAGACAGGTCGGTGCGGTTAGGTTAGGTTAGTATATTCTTTTATTTTATTTTTTTAGTCAGTTCTTTCTGTTACACCTTGTATATTATTAAACTAATAACAAAAACATTAGAATTTAAAATTTATCTAAAAACCATTTTTAAAATAATAGTTACAAAGCAAACATAAAAATTTCAACTTTTATCACAATTTAAGTGTCTTCTTCTCACTGTATTTTTCTATTATATAAAAAAAAAATTAACCTCATAATAAAAGTAAAACTATTCACGTAATAATGTGTATATATCATATTAAAATCAATATATTATATTATATGATTTAACTTTAGTTATTAGAACAACGTAGACAAATGTTTTTGAGGTTATATCGTTTTTAATTACACAATTGTTTGATAATAATTTGGGTACTTAAAAATATCGAAAAATAAATAGCAAAAAAAGGGTAGCCGTACTGTTCTTTATGGCCGCCGTAAATCTGACGGCTACAAATTCGTTCTACACGCCAACAGATTCTATACCTTACGCCTAAGGGCGTACTCACTACTTCAGACGTCAGATGACGCGAAAATTATAACAATTAAGCTGTTTTTTTCTGTAACGAATTATGGACCAAATATTGTTTAATTCATTAAATTTGTATTGAATTGTATGCGTTAAAACCTTAAATCGCATATTCATACCTCTCCGGTGTATTCACCATTCTTTTCATCAATTTTTATATAATATATATATTTATGTACTCCAATCAAGAATATCAGACAGTTTGAATATGATTTAATATTTATAAATATTGCATTTATAAATAATAAAAGTGATCATAGTCACGTCAAAACATACCAAATGCAAATACATTGCAATTTCTGATGTGTTTTGTTAACAAATAAAAGTAATGTACTATATAACTTACATGTTTATTTGTTTTTTAATGTATATATGTTATGCAGAATATTTATATCAGATACTTGTAGTATCATCATTATGTGAGTACAGTGTACTTAGGTATATGAATGAAAGTCCAAATATTAGTGTAAGTAAATGTATAAGTTTATTACATATTATGTACAGATTTATTAGCGCCTAAACCCAATCTTTTGGGCCTAATCTTTGGCAGACTAGCAGAAGTTATTTGAGAATTCTTACCAACACCTTTAGTAGGTTTCCAACCCATACCTCGAAGCATAGCTAATCCAAATTTATCGATCGGTATAGTATTATAATCTTCAGCGTTTGTCTCCTTCCCTTCCTGAGATTTTTGTTTTGGAAAATTAATGACTAAATCTTCCGCCACAGTACCTTCCTCTGGCTTTTGTTGTGGATTTAAATTAATTGCTGTTGTTTTGTTTTTAAAAGAAAAAGATATTTTTTGTTTATCCATCATAACTTCTTCCATCACAACGTGAATATAATGCGTTCACGGAGACGACACGGACATTCAGTGCGCGCACACGCAAAATCATGTTTTTGACGTTTTTGTTATCATGTCTGGATTTGTTATCATTATTTAATAATCGTATCTTATCATGTCCGGATATATCGTGTGCCTAGACTAGTGCCCATAGATAATATATATTATCTATGCTAGTGCCTACCTCGGATTAATATACTGGATTAAATAAAATTATAAATAAAATCATAAATAATATGTTCAAATAAATCTAGATTTTTTAAATTATTAAAATAATTGGTTTACTTGTTATTTTAACATATTGTAATGTGTAATTTATTTTTCTGAAGTTCCCATAGGTACTAGATAACTTGTTGTATGGCAGTTTTCTTCAACATTCCCTTTCCCTCACTAAATATTCTGTTAAATTAAATTATAACTATATACCTAGTACCTACTATAAGATATATATGGTTTAAATCATGATTCTAGGAATTTTATTTAGTAAAAACTGGTATTACTGATAATAGCAAAGGAAAGTCAATTAATCGCTGGTTAGCCTCAATAATGACGAACAGTGTGGCTACATATTTTAATGTTGAGGGAAAAGGAACAAAATAAGGGTTCATACATAACAAAATATCCAATATCATAAGAGGTGAATTAGCTGATATTTTAATGCATAATTTATTTATTTGAATGTGTGTAATTAGTGCCTAAAGCCCAGAAAATGTATAATATAGTAGTAAAATGTAGGTACAGATGTTTTTACAATATAGTAGGTACAATTTAGTTCTATCTAAAATAAATATTTTACCAAATTGTTTAATTTTATTAATGTATGGAAATCAGTCATTATATTATGTATTTATTATTTATATTTATGTATTTAATATTGTTATTTATTATTATTTTCTAATTTTCAATTTGATTTTAGATGTTTCATATGCTCTTCAGAAAACAACAGACAAAGAATATAAGTATTTTGATACGTATAAATCGAATTTTGGACGAGTATTTTATGAGTTATAACTTTATAAGTATTTAAAGTTTAGAGAAGAGGAGTAGAGGACAAACATTTTGCGTGGTAACCCCGTACCACTCCACTCTGCCAATCTAAACTTTAAATATATATAACTCATAAACTACTCGTCCAAAATTCGATTTTTACGTATTAAAATACTTAGAAAAATATTCTGCTTTGGAATATGGAATTAAAACTCTAGGTTGTCATTCAAAAAAGTATAAAACTTAAAAATTATAAGGATAAAAATATTTAAAAATATAATTTTTTAATAAAAATGTTGTTTTTTAACAACATGAAACTTTGTAAAAAAATATTTTCAAAAACATTGATACTTTTTGAAATAATGAGTGGTTCATGATAAAAGAATCACCCTGTATATATACTTACATGTATAATATATAATATGTACCATCTGATTTGTAGAAATAATTAATAATTATTTACAAAATTAAAAAAAAATTGTTTTTCCTAAACTCAGTAATTCGAAATTTTTTTTTTTTGCTCTCTCGTTACATTGAACTACTCAACAATTCGAACTCTCGATAATATTATAAGTTTTTCAACAGTCCCGTCAACTTTGAATTATCAATAGTCGATTGTATGATATTCTGTAGTTAGCAAATTATTGAAATTTTACATTTGTCTATGATGTAGATGTATGTATGATTTCTACGAATTCATTAAGCAAAGGATAATGATTTTTGTTAAGATAAATGTTTGATGTGATATCAGCACATACACCACAAGTTACAAATTATGAACTAAATATATATACCTATCTATATGTATGTTACCTACGTTTAAAGTACGAATATAGGTTAACCTTTGATTTCGGTTAAACCTATGAAACTCAAAATTATTTGGTCAAAATCCAAATGATTATTATAGTTTGGACTTTTACAAATGGAATTTGTTAAATCTGAAGATAAACGATTAGTGTTTGTTAAAGTCCGGCATTTGTTATAAATAATTATTATTGTTGATGTATATTAGGTATTTACTATATCAAAGACTGGTTTATTAAACACACAATTTATAGTATTGCTATACATATATATAATTACAACAAATTTATATTATTATTATTTATTATTACTGCCATGTTAGTACATTAGATACAGTAATTAAAATAATTAAGTGGTTTAGTATTTAATGTTTATTTTACACTACATAATACTAGCTTCTATTAAGGTATATTCTTATGTTTTAGAAAACGAAACTATAATAGATTATGCTATAGAAAATGCATCACCATCTAAAAATGAGCTAGACATTAAGACTCTTGAAACCTGTATACCTTCTTGATATTTTACTTCAGTTAATAATTTAGTATAAGAATTAAAGACATATTATATGTTTAACCTTATATTGTCTCAAAGTGAAATTCATACAGTTATAAATAATATATGGACACCAGATATAACATTTAATTTTCCTATACATCAAAATTTCGATAAAAATAAAAAAGAGGGCAAACAAGCAAACTTCAATTTAATTGGATATTATTATGCGTTGAAAAATACTTATGTAAATAATTACCTTATTTTAAACAATCAAATATACACATACAATTGTTTTAATTTATTCGTCTATTAGATGACTTTATAAGTTGTCACCAATTAAGTGGCAGAAAAATGTGTACACATATTAATTTATTAAAAATACTAATTAAAAGTTTTCATCTAGGTTCCGAATGTAGTTTGTGTCAAGGCAAACAAATGCATTCTTTTTTTTAATATTAAATTATACGTATTGTTATTGTTTTGTTTTCTTTAACATAAATAAGTTAGGAACTAACTATAACTATCAATAGTTTTGCAGTTAAAAATAACAATTTACTTATATGTATATAGCAGGGGCGTAGGTAAGGGGGGGATTCAAATCTCCCCCATTAAAAAATCCCAATCGGTTAATATATAATAATAATAATCAAGAAAAAATTGCATGAGATACTACAAACAACAAAAATTACTTTTTAGTTAAATATAAGAAAACAATTAATACTATAATAATATTGCTAAAGTATAATCAAGAACAAAGATGAATATTTTTGTAATACAATTTTACAAGTACGCGTTTGTTACGAAAAATAATGATTATCTAGATAGATATCTAATGTTATATTCAATATTGTAATAGCTATACATAAAATTGCGTGCCCGACGGCGGCCGACGAGTGACGGATTTAGCGTCAGGAAAAGTATAGGCAGTTGCCTAGGGCGGCAAATTTTTAGAGGCGGCAATTTTAGGCCAATATTTTATTGAAAATATACTCTAGGTTTCTTTTTGATTTTCTTTTGTACGGTGATTACTTTGAAGGATGGAAAATGAAAATGTTTAATATTTGTATAACATAATATTCTTGCTAATATAATTTTTTCATTATTTTATAATACTAATACATAACAATAAACGTCCAAGTAAATAATCGAACGACTGCCGGAACATATATTATCTATTATCTAAATACCAAACATAGATTATATATTTCGTTATTTTGTTTTTTTACTAAGTCGTAATGGGGCGGCAAAAAAAAAAATTTGTTTAGGGGCGGCAATTGTTTAAATCCGTCTCTCCTGTAACGCATTGCAGTTGTCTCAGATCTCAGTTTGCACGTAAACTAAATACAATTTTCCAGCCAAAGCAGGTTATTTATTAATTTTTATAATTTATGTTATATAAATACAATCAGAATTAATTATCGAATTTTATAAATTTAATTGTATAATGTTCAAAAAAATAATATTAAACGTATTTTATTAATATATGCCTATATTTGTATTTTGGTTTTTTTCACGTTAGCCTATTACTAATAATTTAAGTCGAACCCCCTCCCATTAATAATCTATACCTACGCCCCTGGTATATAGGATAGCCACCCTATTTTTCTGCTGTAGTCAGGGCTGGTTATTTCGGTCTGTATTCCAAGTATCAGCCAAGACCTTGGATCCGTATTTGTGCACAAATTCAAAAATTATTCAGTTGGTCTATCCGAATCCAAGCTACTACGGTTACTCGCCAGAACTACCTTGTTATATTGTTGTAATTTAAAAATATGATTCGTGGGTACTTGAAATTTATATTCTAATTTTAACAGCTAATGTTGTTAATGACTTATATTAATAATTTATAATAAATTGTAAATACTACGAACGATTGAGTGAGCCGGGTACATAATGAATCTGATTTGATTAATTTGGAAATTATTTTATAGGTACTTACATTTTTGTTTTAAAAAATAACAATATAATTTATACAGTATAAAATATCCTTGACTGAAAAACCATCCTCGTTTAGAACCGTTTTTCGTATACAACGATATTAAAACATTGAAAAATTTAATACCATCTACCTATTACATTAACCCACTTGTAAACTACTGTACATCAGAGCGACATCCACTTACCGTTTTTTTTTTAATTATTAATTAATAGGGCCAACAATTGTATGAATTTGTATATTTTTATTGATTGGTTCAAAAAATAGCTAGTTTATTCTAAAATTTGCTTCATAACCTAACGATGCTGTATCTAATCTATATGACATTTTTTTTAGCATGTTTTGCATTTTTTAGTATTTTGTATATCTTTGCAGTTTATTTAAGATCTTAAAGACTCGGGAATCACAAAAATTAATTTGTTCACTCATATTATAGTATACCTACTAACCTTAGTCGCTTATCATTGGGGTCAACAATTTTATGCCAGTATGCCGTTATATTTTAGCCTACATAATAATATAATATCGTAATCGTCAGTCGTGGCTTATAATACTCGTGCGGTGCGTTGTTATTTAATTAATCGTTATAAAATGCTGAAAGTGAAAACTTTATAAATATCACACATTTTTGTAAATCATTGGCAATAATTGTATTATAGAATACTGAATAATATATATAAAAATAAATTATTTAATTAAAAATAGAATATTACTAACAATAAAAAGTTTTAGAGCATATTTTGGTAATTTTTTAGAGCATAACTACATGCATATTTTATAGATTTTTAGGGCATAATTATAATTGTTGGCCCTATTAATAACATTTATTTTTTATTAAAACTTCTAAAATTGTATTTGGTATTACCTATTAAAATTAATATATATACTTCTTAAATTTGTGTTTCTTAATAATACTTATATTTGTGAATTAATTATATTTCTATTTCTATAAATTAAATTTATCGATTAAAAAAATGATATAGGTATACTTATTTAATTTATATATATTTAATTTCCATAAATTATTATTTGACTAAAATTTTTAAATTATAAAAAAATGTATTAAATATGTAAAAAAAAAAGTAAAATATGGAGAATATTACAAAAATGTAATAAATATGTAATAACTAAGGCTAGGATAGTATAGGATTTTGCATTTTTTTTTAGGATTTACAAGACATAGCTTTTCAAGCACAAAATGTGATTTGGTCATATACGAGTCCAAATTTATAGTTTTTATTTTGCTTTTTTTGCATTTTTTGTGGATTTAGGGTCATTTTTAGGTCATTTTTTCAATTTTACGGGCATTTTTTATACTTTTTTGAAATCTAGCTAGGTAATATTTTTATACATTTTCATTTACACTAGATGTTCTCGATAAAAGTTTTGAATTTGTAACAGAAATAATACCATATTCAATATTTCGTAATTTTCAGAATAAAAAAAATATACGTATATATTTTTTATTTTATAGTATTTTTGTTGTTTTTTTCAGAAAATTTTAAGCTGGCCGTTGCATGATAATTCCAAACTTCAAACTTTATTATTCATATCAAGAAAATCCTAAATTAACATTTTTTTGCTATTTTTTTATAATATTATAATTTAAATAATTTTTTACCGAAATATTAATTAATAATTATAATGCATTTTTATAACATTTTAAAATCATTTTTTATCTTTTTTTTCGGCATTTTTTAAGGTCATTTTTAGGTTATTTTAATGTCATTTTTTTAGGTTTTTTGGGTCATTAAAATCCTAGCCCTAGTAATAACAAATGAGTTAGGTACCTATAAATTAGCTATAGCGGTATAGTGTAATCTAGTCCAACATACTCTAGATATTTTAATAAATTATTAGAACTTTTATTTGCTACATATCACATATATTTATTATGAATATTAATTAATTTTTCCTTTTTTAGAGATATGGATATCAGAATGATTATAATACTTACCTACCGACGAGTGCCGAGCCTTTGAATCAATGATTTTTTCTCGAGTCTGTTAGAATTCTTGCAGTACTTACATTTATTATTTGAACACTTCCATTTCATCAGTGTGTCTTCACTTTTCCGAATAAAGCAATATTTAGATCTTCACCTCGTTCACTTTGTATAATTTTAATTTAATTATTTTCCATTATTTGACGAATAAATGTGCTATGTAATAGAATATTTTATACTGACAATTATACTGACTATCATGCGAATAGTTCGTTGACGTTTGTGCGACGACTACAACGCGTCTATTAAGTCATTATCTTGTATATTATCTGGTATCTAAGTTAAAAATAACATCCGGTTAATCCGATAAACGTCCGATAAATATTAAAAATCAATCGTATATTCGTATCAATTGTTCAGTCAAAAATGTATAAAGTTCTAATTTCTAAATCGTTCGATAGCCGATTATCGTGCTAAAATTATTGTTCGATTAAATTTGGTAACGTTGGGAAAAAAAATAAAAATATCGAGCATTTTTAATCGTTTTCCCCAAAATAACGTTCTCAATCGTATTTTACCGTTATTAATGGATAGTTTCCATAGATAGCCGTGTGTTGGCATATATGGCAACATATATGTAGACCTATTTTTATTTTTTTACCAATTGTTGTAGAAATAACATTATTCCAGGGGGGGGGGGCAAATGCCCCGTCTTGCCCCCCCCCCTCGGTAACGTCCATGCACCCCACCATTGGTATAACTATAGGCATTTTTAGGTGGGGCTACTTTTTTTATATAAATATATATGTTACGGGCAAAGTGGAAAATTCGGGCATTGTATACAATGTCCTAGGTATATTGGGCAATGTAAATTGTTAAGTATTTATACAAAATAGTCTGCATAATATTTTATGTTTAATCATCAAATGATAAATTAGCTTAAATTATACATTTAAAATATTGTGAAGTACATTTATTCTAACTTCTAACTTATTAATTCGTCGTATTTTAATTTGCTTAAATAGGTACACATTATTCACATTTTTTTAATTTAACACAATATTCAATTACTTACGCATTAAATTTTTCCATTTTAAATAAAATGTAGAAAATAAATAAATGTTTGTTTAAGCACTATCGGGATATATAGTACATTCACAAAATGTCATTAGTGTTTAACCAAAAGATAGACGTAGCATATTTATATAACTATTTATACTTTATAAGAAAAAAAATTGTATATAAAAATTATTTGATAAAACATAATATATTAATATATTATGCAGTAATAAATAGTATAATTAGTAAAAAATAAATAAAATGATTTGAAATAAATTAGTATAAATAAAAATAATAATAATATAAAAATAAATAAATTATGATATATATGATAATAATTGATTATAATATAGTGTGTTTAATCAGAGAATAGGCGTAGCATATAATGATTATTAATTATGTAGGTAATTGTTAGAATAAATGTACTTTTAACTTTACAATATTTTAAATGTATAATTTAAGCTAATTTATCATTTGATGATTAAACATAATATATTATGCAGATTATTTTGTATAAATACTTAACAATTTACATTGCCCAATATACCTCGGACATTGTATACATTGTCCGAATTTTCCACTTTGCCCTAACATAAACACAAAGATTAGATTTACAAAATTTGTAATTTAACGTAATATTTAAACTAATTATTTTTACGTTATTACGTATTATAAAATGTATGATAAATATACAAGTAGGTACCTATACCTATATAAAAGTATAAAACTATTAAATCCCAATAATGTAATTTTACGTGGAATCTCCTGTGAACACATTCTGTCTACGTCGTTATTTTTATATTACATATATAGAACTATTAGCCAACCATGCTCAACTACATTTTTTCATATTATGACGAATTTATAAAAAATTTGATCACATCGGCTCGTATATCAGATTTTTAAATACTCCGGATTGTGATTTTTTTTTTTTAAGAATGTCTAATTTAGCAAAACACGCATTTCTTTCAAAAGTAAACGAATTTATATATTTCTAAGTATTTCGAAGCAGATGATTTCTTGATAATATTGATGTATATAATTTCAATTGATAGGTAGATGGCCTATACTATTATTTTATATGGTTTTAATTATAATTTATAAGTGAAGGTTGCGTGTACCGAATATGAGAGGCTTAAACGTTGGTACATATTTAAATTAATTACCATAATACAAATGAAATCATTTTTTCATATTATAATATATAACTGAATTAAATACAACTATTTTTAGGTAACCATTAATGACTATTAATGTTCAATATTTAGCACACTATATTATGGATTTTTGAAAAATACGCTATTGTATATTTATGAATAATGAATATATTATAATATACGTTATAACGAAAATATAATAATTTATAACTAAAATATTCGTTATCTATATTTTTATCATATCTATATATATTACATTCATAACAATATGAAAGTAAAGAAGGTTTCAGAGGCACATATTATTAAAAATGTTGTGTTTAAATATTATGAATTAAAAATAATAAATATTTGGCCATTTAAATATAAATTGTATATTTTTGCAATACAGTTTAAAAATGCATTGATTTTACCATGATGTGTATTTTTAAAATTTTTTTTTGTCTGTCATCAGTTCATCACGTTTTGCAGGGGCAGTAAAAGTGCTTCAATTTTTGACTTCAGTACCTCGTTCGATCAAAAAGTGAATCTAGTTGGTATTTTGGGAGGTCAAAAGTAAAAAATTCTTAGTATTTTTCTAAATAATTGGATTATCAAACTGAAAATTAAAGGGAAAACGGGAAATTTTACGCACAATCAGTTTTCGAAAAAATCGATTTTAGTTTTTGTTGTAACTTTAAAACAAATTACCATAGATACATGAAATTCATGAAATTTTCACGTTTTCATTAAGTTGAACTATTCATAGGTAACTATTTGCAATTTTCGATCATATTTGGTTTTTTTTAAATTAATATCGATAATAATTTATTAAATTTATTTGTTGGATAGAAAAGCTTAAAAAATTAATACAAGGCTTCTAACACATTGTAACAATATAGCAGTTGAAAAATATTAAAAATACATAGGCTTGGTTTTTTTTATAAGCATTTAAAGTTAAAATTTTGACTAAATACGTAAAAATTACGGCAATGTTCAAATTATCTTAGATATAAATTCATAAAAGTTTTTCTTTTTAGATCTAAGATTTTAAAATTAAATACAAGAGGCTCCTAACATATTTTTACAATAACAGTTGAAAAATAAAAGAAATGCAGTCACAATTTTTTTTTACAAGCATTCAAAGTTTGAATTTTGACAACATACGCAAAAATCACGAAAATTTGTAAATTATTTTATGCTAGAAATTTATAAACATTTTTCTTTTGAAATCTAAGATTTAAAAATTTTTAATAATCTATAATATATCCTAGACAGATAAACCGTCTCCGCTCATAATCGTTTTTCGTATACAATGATATAATATCATTGGATTCAAATTTAATTCAATCCATTACAGTAACCCACTATTGTAACCTACTGTACAGCAGATGAGCGACATCCACGACTTACCCGCTTTTTTTGTTTTACTTTTAAACCAAGATTTTGTGATAAAATAAAATTTTTATCATTTTAGATTTTGAACAAATACATTAATGTAATGATTTTATGCAGAGATAAATGTTATTATTATTATTTTTATGTCTTCAAATAATATGTAACAGTAAAAAGTTTTAACATTTTTTAAGGTGAGGGCTTTTTCTGATTTTCTTAAAGGTTTTTATAATACCTTAGTACCACATTAGTACATTACATTTATAATTCTTAAGTGGCTCAGAGAATAGAAATTCTAAGAACCGAAATCATTAGTGGAACCATATGGCACCATGCTCTATTATAGGAATTATAATCTTAATCTATTCACTATTTTAATGTGCAATAGGTTCCCTGGTTCTTTTAGGTTTTTATAATAAATTTCTTATAAATTACCGAACAATCTATTTCAATAATTAGACTAAACAAATACAAAGACAAAATTCAACAAAAAATCTAATTACTTTTATGTATTAATTGTTTATCTTTTTATGTTCTAAAACTTTACTAAATTAATTGTTAGAATATAAATAATCACCTAAAGATAATCCAATAGTGTATTCAATACAGCTGTAATACCCTTTGTAATACTATAAATGAATAAGATAGGTAAAAAATAATATTAATAATATTTAATGGGAGTAGATACAAACATATTGTGTGGGATACTAAATAGATACCTACAAATAGTAATATTTTTCTTTTTATTAATGACACGGTTATATTAATAAGTTTTCTGTTTATAATATTTGTAGTGTTGGCAACAGTATCTATTTAACCACTATTTTTAATTTTGTTGTTTTGCCTTATAATAATAAAGAGAATAATAATGACATGTCTGTTCGTTATTTTTTAATTTATAATAGTTAAACATTAGTTATGGTAATAATATCTATGACTCGTGCTAAGGCAGCGTCGGACATTACAATATTACCTATATTATATTATAGTCTCTGAATATGCAATATTACAACCATTATTATAAATTATAATTTATTACCTATTATATCATATAAATATGTATAAATGGATTTCTATCCATCTGTCCTTTATAAATTCCTAAACAGTTGGATCGATTGCGACTAAATTTGGTACAAAGATAGGCCCAACTCCGGGAGATGCTCCGACATTTTTGAACAAAAATCGCGTTGCGATTAAATAAAAATAAAAAGATATTCTTATCCCTAACAATTATTTGTTTTCATCGCACGTGCATCTATAGCATTAAAAGTTTTTATTGATATTTTATGTTTTTGTTGTTGTTGTTTGTATAATAACGCCATTTCTATACAACCATGCCTCCCAAAAAAAGATCGGTCGGTAGTTCTACGCCTCAAGCACGAAAGAAAATGACAATACGAGCTTTGTCTGGTGATTTCAACAAACTTTACCAGTTATGCCACGTTCAACACCAGCTGATGAGCTAAATTCATGTCTCAAATCATTAGTTTTATGGCAACATGTATATAAATTGAAATTGAAGACAAATATGAGTGTACACCTAAAAAATGATGTATCAGCCGATGATTTCGCAAAACATGCAATTGCTGGAAATAGGGGATGGGAAACTAGCTATCGACGAATCAACACAATGCATCACACTGCCGACAAATTTCTGTAAAATAACAACAACGAGTATCGACCATTGAGTTAATAATTGACAACGTTTTCCCAAATCTACGAAAATTACGGAAACCGTCAGTGATGGCTCAGTGCACGGGCTATATTGGCAGTAAAAAACTATGACGTACGTTGTACACTATCAAAATCACTATTCTAAACGAAATTCCAGGCGATATGACATCGTATCAGTCCATCGCACCGTAATGAATCAAGACGAAGTTGTCAAACATCCAAATTAATTCTTAAATTCATTTGATTTTCTAGATATTATGCCATCGCATTTTCTAAGTTTCTAACATTGAAATTTGGCGTACCCATCATTTTTCTACGAAAAATCAATTTACCGCGACTCTGCAACAGTACCAGGCTTTCAGTGAAAAAGTTAATGAACAACATTATCGAAGCTATAATTTTAAACGGAAAGTTAGGAAACAGAAAGGCGAAGATGTACTGTTAGTTGTTACTACGCATCCCAATGGTTCCAACAGATATGCCTTTCGAATTCAAACTTTGCAGTTTCCGGTGCGTGCAACTTATCTTTGCAATGATGATCAACAATAAGCACAAGGACAATCGCTACATAAGTGTGTGAACTACATATGAAAAATCCACGATTTTCACAGGTATGCTCCCGCGTCGTAAACCCTTCTGATTCATTTGTGTATGGACCAGAAGGAAGAACAAAAATCATTGTGTATCCAAACGCACTTCAATAAATATCATTCAATTGAATACAGTGAAACCTCTAAATACCGGACACTCTTGGTCTCTTAGACGTCGTCCCCGCTATTTGGAGGTGTCCGATATTTAGAGAGGAAATACAGTGAGTACACATTTCACCGTTCCCAAAATTCCGTCCGTTATTTGGAGGTGTCCGCTATTGAGAGGTGTCCGTTATTTGGAGGTGTCCGCTATTGAGAGGTGTCCGTTAAAGGAGGTTTCACTGTACAAGGCATTTTATTTTAGACTTTTTTCGATAAACCGAATAAAATTTATATTATGATAAACTAAATTGAATATTATAGTAAGATTATTACCTAGTATATTTTAACCGTTACCTATCTATAATCTATATGTATAAAAAATATACTGCTAGCATAATCACAGCCCACAGGTAATGAAATTAACACACAGTTTGAGACATATAAGAGGTAGCATTTTTAACGGGCTACTACGAAGTGAACGGGTTCAGCTAATAAATAATATTTGATATTTCTGATTATTACTATACATGTCAGTTATTTTACAAAATAGTATACATTTTGAGTCTGTAGTTTTTAGTAAAAAAAAATTAATTTAAGAGACAATAGAATTTTATTAAGTATTTGAAATATTATGGAAAAATTGAAATCATTAAGAAGCGACTTCTATAAAAAAAATAATTATGATTAACAGATAACTTAAGAATAACTTTTAAGCTCATTAATGCCAAACCCAAGTTTTACTGATACTTAGCTTGTTTTTAACATAAGCTGTTAAAAAATAAATTATACCAATGTATGCTACCTATTAAAGTTTTGTTAGTGCATATGTTCCTGTATGTGTGGAAAAATTGCAGTTATTTTTAAATAATAATAATACATACCTATTGAATTATTGATTAAAATACAATGTTTAGTAAATTGTAAGTGGCGTTTACTTTAATATTTTTGTACACCAAAATCCCTTCATGATCCTCTCCTTGTTAAAATTTCAAATTATTTTTATTACAATGTATAATAGATACTGTATTACTGCTAAAAAGTTGAAATTAAAAATTGCATGGTGTTATTTTAAAAGTTTTATTCATTCAAAATCTTAGCGCAATATTTAAGAAATCAAGAAGTTGATTTTATATTTGGTAGGTATATAGTGCACAATTTACTTTTCAAATCTTTTAACTTTTGAAAAATAAGTTTAATTGGTTTTTTATTTTTTTGTAATACCATGATTAAATCGTGTAAGGTTAGCTACCTTATATTTACCCATTTAATTTTGTTTATGCATATAAATTTATCAATATAAATAATTTTAATTTTTTTTAAAACATGAATAAATTTATTAATACTATCTGAATATTCTGAATACACCTAATAGGCAATAGATAAATATCTCTAATACGTTTAAGAAATTGAATAAAAAAATAAAAAAAAATATAAAAGCTACTTGGCTAATTGCACTAAATGTGCAAATATTTGCTAACTTGTTGCCTATATTGTAATTTATTTTTTTGTAAAATTTGAAATTGAAAGTTACAGAATATTTTTAGTCCACATAAAAACACTAGATTTTTAGATTAAAAACATACTAATACTTAATTTAAATATCCAGTTATATGATAAATTTAAGTTTGGTTATTTATAACCCTGTAACTGTATAAGGTTTAAGTATAATTATTATAAAAATGATTCATGCAATCTACAATAGGAAAAATTAAACTCATTAACTTAAAACAAAGAAAAAACAAAACAAAATTTTCAAAATCAAATTTAGTGTATTAAATCAAAGACAAAGTAAACTAAATAAAAATCAGCTTGTGTTTAACATGAACAGCAGTCGATAAATCCTTAAAACTATCACATTACTTATCTACTGAAGCAAATAAGATTTATATTTTTATAATATTTAAAAATCCCTAAGTCATTTTATTTATTTAGAATGAAATAACATTAGTTTAATGTTGTCAATGACCAATCACTTTTAAAACAATAGATTTTAATACAATATAAAATGGGATGTGGTCAAAAATAAAATCAATTAAAACAAAATCTCACTACAGATTACCATATTAACAGTGAAAATTAAAATTAAACAATTCCATCTATTCAATGAAAATACTAAGATATGAATAAATAGAATTAATATAAAATAAAGCTACAAATGGAAATTCTGTGTAATAGCAAATTAAATTAAATAATTAAGTGTTAAAATCGTTCTATTACAAATTAATAACATTAAGATTTATTTTAGTTTAAATTTAAGTAGTTCGTCATTTTGTCGAACTTAAGTTTTTTACAAATTCAATTAATAAAATAACAACACATATTGGAAAGACGAGGGATTTTTCTTTAAATAATTATAATATATATTATAAATACATTAAGTCTTTTTCATGAACAATACATTATTTTCTTAAAATGTTGCATTTTAAAATTATATTTATACAATTAGTTACTTAATTTTAACTTTTCAATAAACATTTTCATGTATTCAATTTCTTTGGTAATTTTCAAAAACAAAATAGTATAATATATAAATAAATAATAAACAAAAACAATTATCTATTATAATAGTACACTATTGTAATCTTTACAAACAGATTTACAAATTAAACAAAACAATGTTTGGTTAATAATAAAGTTGTACGCCTTATATTACTAAACCTATATACATAATTGAAAATAACTCTTCGTTTATTGTTCTCAAAAAAAGAAAAATATATATACTTATTAAATAACATATTTGACTGAATTTCTATTTGAAAAGTAAATATTTATTTGTCTTAAATATAACAAATATTTGTACATGGTTATGATAACAATTTAAGTACATTATCTGGGAAGCAAATAAATTTTTACAAATACTGATTTAATAAAATATACATTTCATCATATCTGTTAAATTTTGAAGCAAATTTAAATGTCTATAACCTCACTGAAAATATTTAAGTTATAATTATTTTAATAAGATAACAAATTAATAAATTCACCAGAAAATGTGTAATAAAACAAAATACGATCATATTTTACTTATTTAATCATATATTTGAATCATAATAAATCAAAATGCACTCAAAACCAGAAAAAATTAATACAAACAATACAATTTTTAATATATATAATTTAATAATTTAGTTAAAATTTAAAATAATGAATAAAAACTAAATGTTTTGTAAGCTGACTGAAAATAAATTAAAACCAGATATTACTAGAAGTTTTCTGTTAAAAAGTATGAATAATACATAGTACATTACAATCAAATTAGAAAAAAATTATTAACATATAAGCAAAGGGTACAAGTAAGAAAATATTGAAATTTAATTTTAAAAAGCTTTATTAATCATAAAATATTGGTTTAAATTTTTCATGATAAATAAAATATGTATACACTTCTTAAATGAATAATACAATTTTTTTTACAGTTAATTATTATTGATGAGTATTGCATAATATATGTAGCTCAAAGGTATCAGATTCCTATTGGAAATTAAGATTAATATATAGATTCAATTTTCCTTATTCCCTTTTACTTACTTACATGGAAAAATATTGGAAAAAAAATTTAATTATCTCTTTATGTTTTATGATAAAAATTGTAATCATAGAATTAAAGATGAAATTAAAATATATCATGAATAATTTAATAATAATTAATAATGGTATAGTTACAATAATTTTTATACTTTTAATACACAAGTGAACAAGATAAATATAAGACTTGTGTTTAAAAAATATATCAGATATAATACTAAATTATTTATGTATATGTACAATGCTACTCATTATAAATTATTGTATGATAATAAAATATTTATTTTATCATGCATAAGAATGATTATTTTCTAATATTTGATTAAGTATTCAATTAACGGTATAAGTAGTTGAACTAAATAAGATAAACTAAAATCGAAATTCAAATTAACAGAAAAAATATATATTATTATACTAATAAGTACTTTTTCAACACTTAAAAAAAAAAAACAAATATAATTGGGTTAAAAAAAATTTAAAAATTTGTATAATTTTTAGTAACAAGTAAAACCAAATTGAGTGTAAATAATGGCAATACTCAATGACATTGTACAATTTTGATTTTTTTTTTATGTATATATATATACACATAAATAAATATTGATATTATAAATTAACAAGTACATATTTTCTGATTTTTGAACTAGATAATCCTCCAGCATTATTAATGGTAACTTAAGTAGCATTTAATAAATAACATATTTGTATATTTAAACTCTGAAATTAATTAATTAGTTTTCCTAGAAACTCTCCTGAGGGATGCTCGTGTTGATGTTAACTTACAAGATGGAATATCTAGCTGTGGAGATTTACTTGATACTTGCTGATTATTCTTGACATTGTTTTTAAGGCGACTCGATATTCTTCTATTATTGCATTCTTTTTTTTCAACTATTGGCTTTTGTTCAGGTGTCTGGGTTTTTATGTTGTTCAGTTTAGGGAGTTCAGATTTTTCTTCATTTTCTTCTGACGTGCGACCTCTATACATTCGTTTTATTACCTGAGATTCGATAAATCCATCTTCTTCAACATTTTTGCGTTTACTTTTGCGAAAGTTATAATGTGGTGTGCCACTGCTAATTGTTGAAGTACTATCTTCCGACATGCATGTTTCTGAATCCATGGCAGTAGTATTTGATGGTGATTCTGGACATGAATCAATTTGTTCAATTGAATCTAAAACAGTCTTGATACCATTTATAAATGGTTTTGTCTCACTATCATTAGAGTCTTGATTCATTTCATTATACAAAGCTTGTTTTAAAAATGATACTTTTGTTTTGTTTTTCTTACAAACAACAGTTGTCTGTTCCCCAGCAGTTGGAATAACTGTAGTGGTAGTTGTATGAGATAAAACCGATTTACGTCTAGCTTGTAAAGGACTAGTATCATTTGACTTTGATGTAGATGCTTGTAATAGACAGAGGGTAGGACTTAGAGATTTGTCTAAATCATTTAATATGGCCACATCAGGAAAAAGTTCATTAGTGCTTGGCTTATCAACACCAAGACCATCAATATCTTCATATAAATCATATTCTTTAGGTGTTTCAACATTATTGTCAAATATTTTACATTGCTCATATACAAATACTTTCAAATCTTTAAATGTTTTAATTTTGGTACCTTGAAATGATTCCTGTAATCGTTTTAAATTTTCACCTTCCAACATTTTTTCAGTTCCTGGTAGCATAATTTTAGATAAACAATTAATCCAATTCTTCGCCGATTTGTCATTTTTTAAACAGAGAGTCAATGATCCAATTTTTGTATGAGTACTGTTAGCAGACTGATTATCAAGCATATTATATACAGTATTACTTAATGTACTTTCGTTTTCATTTTCTGATTCAAGCTCTATCTTAACAACTGTTGGTGATAATTTGTCTTTTTGTTTATCTGAGAACAAAAAAATACAGAACTGAGTTCATCAAAAACAATTTTAACTTATAATATTATGATTGGTTACAAAAAAGTATCGATTTAATCATAATATGAAGGCAACAGATTGGTTTAATAGTATTTTCAATCAAACAACAAATCAATTAAATTGTGTTTAATGTTGTCAATAAAAAAAAAATATATATATATATAATAAGAATGTTAGGTAGGTATTGGTATACATTTTTGTCTACACTAACTGCAATTAATATAATAATGAATAAGCCAAATAAATCATTTTATATTTTGTTCAATAATCTTTGCAATTTTTTAATAAGAAATTAAACAAAATAGGTACGCATCGAATATATAGATCATAAAAATAATTTTGGATACTGATTATACCGAAAAATTGTATTGATTTTACATTGATGTAATTTTTTTCCATCGACCACTCTAAAGGGCTTTGTTTTTGGGAGAGAGGGGATGTTAAAATGTTTTTTATCGTTTTTGCAATGCTAGAATAAAAATTTATGAGCTCTTCATAAAGTATTTACTACACATCTACCTTTTTTATGACTATAATTATGTTAACTATGATACCTATACATTTACCATGACAATGTATTAGTATAATGATTGTGAACCATAAATTAATGTATCCTTTATACAAGTATATTAATATAATTACATCAATATATGTTGTTAACACAAATTTTTATTTTTGTTGAATATTATTAAAATTTACTAACAAGAATACAAACTACGTACCATATTAACATTTAATTTTTATCAAACATAATATTTAAAAAAAATGCAGGGGGGGAAAGTGAGCCATGTGCCCTAAGTGTTACCAGGCTACAGCACTTTTAGTTGGTGCATATAATATATCAAAATTAAAAATTCTTTTAGTTTCAAAAAAGTTGGAAAAAAACAAAAAAAAATGTTAGAAGAAATGGTAATTTATACACAAATCCAATTTTTGACAAGTTTCAACTTAATTTTATGATTCACTCAAAAACTTACTAATAAAGTAATAACTGAAGATCCTTTACATTTTCAACAGTTTTAATATGCCCATTTTCCATGTACAATAACATCTTCAAAATAGTTTGACTTTTTTTGAGTTATTTATGGTCATGAGAAATAATGTTTAACATTTTTTCAATTATTAATAAATAATTTTTCATTTGATTAAAAAACTTGAAAATACAACACAAGAATCCACATAAGTGTAAATCAAAAAAGAAGGTTAGAGAAAGAAGAAAATGAGCACAGATTCACAATATTTTTTTAGTCTGAAATTTAAATTTCGACAAAATTTATAAAAAACACCAATTTTGCAAAATTATTTTTCAATTAAAAATTCAAAATGTC
Source organism: Diuraphis noxia (assembly GCF_037042655.1). NCBI lineage: Eukaryota > Metazoa > Arthropoda > Insecta > Hemiptera > Aphididae > Diuraphis > Diuraphis noxia. The sequence continues at coordinate 100,282,833 of NW_028301711.1, read as the reverse complement.
TTTACTTGACAAACATTTGAAACTGGATAGGATGCTACACTCTGATGTGTTGTCTCCAACTTACAAATTGAAATCATGGTAAAAACTGTTTTGCGTAAGAAATAATCAAGGCTACATTCATAAATAAGAAACAAAACGTTCACAACATAAAAAGGAGAAATTTGGCTGAGAAATATCGTTTTCCTTTTTTTAATATCAAAAGTATAAAAAGTTATTCAAGTTTGAAAAATATTAAAATAATGGATTTTGTAACAATAAGAGATTGTATAATTTGGAGTCACTCCTGCCAGAGTGGTTCTATCCCACCCAACAGTTTTTAATATGTTATACATTTGTTAGGCAGAAACCACACATGCAGGTAATGGGTATAGCATCCTATAAATAAAAGATTCTTAATAAGTTTATCTACCTTAAGAGCACGCCACACCCGCATGTGTTGTCTTCGTCTTTCAAGTGCGTAACATGGCAAATTTTATGCCCAGCAGTTCCAATTTAGCTCCGTTAGTTAACAACTTAGAGTAAATTGACCTCTTACAAGAATTAAAGGTAACATTATCATCTAGGTTTTCACAGAGGCTTTTTATTATATTTTAATTTTAAAGCAACTTATGAGTATTTTTAAAACTGTGAATTGCTTGTATATCTTAAAATACTCATAACTCGCTTCAAAATTGAAATATAATAAAAAGCCTCAGTGAAAACCTAGATAATAAAGTTACCTTTAATTCTTATAAAAGGTCAATTTACTCTAAGTTGTTAACTAACGGAGCTAAATTGGAACAGCTGGGCATAAAATTTGCCATGTTACGCACTTGAAAGACGAAGACAACACATGCGGTTGTGGTGTCCTCTTAAATTAAAAAAAAAGTTTACCGTAAAGTAATTTTTATTTAATTTTCTTTTTAAACAATTAAATTTGTTTATTCATTCAAGTATGCAAGCCTGAAGCATCAAGTCTCCATTTAAAATCGTTTTTGTAAACAATAATTTATCATTGAATTCATATTTAACACATCCATTACAATGATATTATACTCAACAATTACTGTACCTCAGAGCACTATCCACCTGTCCACCTTATTCCTATCTATATTAGTTTGTTAGTAAAAGAAGATATTTAAACTTGAATAATATTATTCGTTCAGTTCCAGTATAAAGTTAAAATTACTAAAAGGTAATTAATATGATTCACACAGTACTGAAATCACTTAGTTTAAGAATATAAAGTACAGAACTTAAGCCACATTAAAAATAAAAATAGAAAATTTATACTAATCTATAATTATTTTTTTTAACTGACTAAAAAATTCACGATTTTAGGAAACAATAATAAACAATTTTACTTACAAGTTTGAGTGATGGTTGAAGGTATTTCAGCAGTTGAGGCAGCAGCAACATTGTCTATCACTATATTTGATTTGTCATCTTTTTTTATAGGACTTGCAAGTTCTAAAATATTAGGTCTTTTCCCAATAGTAATATCACATGTGTCGTTTTCTTGCTTAACTATCGGACCATCCTCACACTTCACAATATGCCCATCATTTCCATTATTAGATACTTTATTATCGCTCAAACAATCAACCAATGTTTGTTTAACATTTGTATTCTCAAATTTATTTTCATTTTCATTTGATGTGTTTTGTTGGCTACTTTTATTATTAATATTGGTCAAGTTTTCATTAGTTTCTTCTTCTTCTTCATGAAGGTCAAATGATGGAAACTCCATATCTTCATAAGAAAGGCCACTGCTTTCTAAAGATTCAGGTGGAATAAATGGTGGCTCTTTTTTAAGAGCTGTACTTAATTTTTCTTGTTTATTAACTAATTGATCCATATTAGAGTTATTAATTTGTTCTTGGTTCATGTTAGTATTTTGTTCATTATCACAATAATCTTTATGAATACTTTCTGAAATATTATTTTGAGCTTCAGATAATAATTCATTATTTTCATTTGGTTCTAATTTAGGTGTACATGGAAGAGTATGTATGACACTAAATGTGCTTTGAGATGCTTGATTTTTTTTCATTACTGGAAATGACAATTGTTTTTGATTATTATCAAGTACTTGAGCTTTTTCCATTGATTCCAAAAGAATATCAAGTTTATTTGTTTTATGATCAAAGTTTTGTAAAGTATTATGCAAAATTTCACTTCCTAAACTTGTATTGGCAATTTGTAAATTATCAGCAGATAAAGCAGATAAAATAGTTGATTCATTAATATTCTGTCCTAATATATTAGAAGCCATTTTAACATCGTTTGAGCAAGAATCTTTAGCAGTAATTTGATGAAAAACTACAGGCCCAGGTCCAGTTACAGGACAGTGGAGCCTGTACATCTTTTGATTACTCCCCGATGCAACAAGAAGTCTAACATTTGCTGCATTGCCATCAGGTATAGATAAAAAAGATCCGGATGTACCACTTACAACAATTTGGGTGGATTGAGAAACTTTAGATTTCATTTCAGCTTCAATATTGATTTTTTTAATAACATCATTAACATTAATTAATGAATTTTCAATTAACGGTGTTTCTGAAACCACCGTAGATTGTTCATCTGAATTTCTGGATGGAGAGTTGATAATATGTGAAAAATGACTTACAGCATTAGAACTATCCTCACTGTCAATAGCTTGCATGTCAGATGTGGGGCTCATTTCCATACCAGATGATGAGCAAGATGTTTGTTGAGAACATGTTTTTAAATTTAATTGATTTGTCTTTTTACGTTTGGCATTCAGGCTTGGATTTGTAGGTGGGTTAGTTCTACGTCTTGGAGCTGGCTTATTTTTCAACTCTGGTGAATTACGAAGTTGTTCAGCATATTTATCGAGTATTGCATAAATTCGTTGAGTAGTTTGTTCATCTTCTTGTAATTTAGGCAAAGGTTTTTGCAAAACTGGAACTTTTACAGCTGAAGTAGATGGAGAACTTGCTGGTGTCTTAATAACAGGTTTTACCTTATTTGCAATCTGCTGCTTAGCACACTGTGAATCAACTAGATTAACAGACACATTGTTATTAGGTGATGTTAATGGGGGAGTAGGAGTAACACTACGAACTGAAATTATAGCTGGTTGTATTGTTACGAGTTCTTTATCATCACTAGTCAAATCATTTACATTTGACAATGTTTGGTTCAAAAATGAAAATGAACAACGATCTCGTTCACTATTTACATTTGATTTTTTATTCAAGGGAAATAATGTTTGGTTGCTATCAGTATTAAGCAAATCAACATTTTCTGTAGGAGAAGGAATTTGTATTATTTCATGATTTATTTGTGGTAACATGCTGGCTGTGCTCATTTCATTCATCAATGAAGTTTTTCTTACTTCTTCTAATACTGATTCAAACTCTCTCACTTGTTCCATCATCAAAGTGCTAACATTGGTTTCTGGAAGATTTGGTTTAATAGTATTTATCGATATTTTATTATTTGAAGACTCTACAGAAGTTTTGACAATATTTGGCACATTTGCAGGTAAAATCCTTTCTATTGAAGATGTTTGTACTTCTGTACTTTGTTTACCCTGACGAAAACTATTTTGTTGCCAAGTAGGATGTTTTCGTAACACTGTTTGAATTATTGATGGTGACATCTTAAGTTGTCTTTGGAGTTGTGTTACACCTTGTAAAGGTTTATCTATATTACAATTAGTAGATTTTGAGTCATTTAATATAGGAATTGAATATATTAAATTAGAACTAGATGATGCTATTGATGAATTTATACAACTGGTGGTAAATGTACTCGGAACTTTTGAAATAGGCATATTATTGAGTCCTTTTTTAATTTCAATGTTGCTGGTAAGAACTTGATGCGTAGACGAGGCTGAAACTTGTGGAATATTGTTCGCAGAAGTAACGGCTTTACATGTCATTATAACATTGTTCTTATTGTTTCCAATCCCCGTAACATTACTAGACTTTGACATATTAACAGCATGCTGTAGCTTATTTTCTACTGCTTTAGGTGGTATACGATTCATATTAGAGCTAATAGTGTCATCATCATGATTAGTCTGTACACCTTTTGACGACGAATACACTCTTGGCGTTGATATATTGGTCCGATTAATAATTGGCCCAAGATTTGAAGAGAGATTACTTGCTAAACTAGTTGAACACAAAGATGAAGTGTCATTAATAACAGCTGAATTTGGAAATTTTGTTTTACCAAAAACTTGTTGAAATCTTGGTAACATCGAACCAGTAATTGTGATATTTGGAGATGCATTTGGGGAAAGTTTTGGCTTATCTAAACATTCTTTAGACTGTCGATTTTGCATTTTCACATTAGTTGAAAGATTATTTCTAGGAGAGATGACTGATTTGGTAGGCTCTATATGACTAACAATGTCGTCTTGAACTGCATACAATGTTCCTTTCTCAAATACGAACATGTCAGACATGTTAGCTTGTTTAAGAGCTCTAGTTTTACTTTCGTAAGTTCTCATATTACATCGTCCTTTAGTTGATGATTTAGAACTTGAATCATTTTCTTGGCTGACATGTGAAATTCCTTCTGAAGAACTTTGAAAAACAGCAAGATTTGGTGCACTATTTTTATCTATACTTTGAATAAGACGTTGCGATTCTGTATTACTCGTAACAAATTGAATTGCTTCTGATGTAGCAGTAAATGTTTGGCTCATTAATTTTAAATTGTCAATCTTTTTTTGTTCATCAGATTTGTTTGTTTGAGAGATATGGCTCAAGTCATTCAGCTGTATTCTTTGACTTTGTGGGGATGTGTACATTGAGTTTTGCACATTGGACTTAATAACCTGACTTTGTGTTGAAACTATCATCAAGGATATAACTGAAGCATTAGGATGAGAAACTTCATTTGGTAAACTAACACAAGTTTGAGTCTGTATACTTGAAACTGGATTTATCTTAGGATTGTTTGATTTTAAATTATCAAATGAATTTTCCTTTATAAATGAAGTATTAACAATTGAGGAGTTACTAGTTCTACTGTTTGCTGAATTCATTATTTGATCATTTAATAAAGACATATTAGTCGAATTGTCTGTTATGTTGGTTCCTACTTGTGTTCCTTGATCATTCAGAGACATAATACTTTGAATACTATCAGATTGTAGGTTGTTGAAATTGACTTGCAAGCCTACTGATGTTTGAATTGGAGAATTTTTTTGAACTTTTGAGTCAAAGTTTGATTTGATTGTGTTCATTGCTAGTGGAATATTTGTAGAACGATTACTGTTAGTTGATATAGAAGAAATTGATGCTGGTAATGATAAATCAATAAACCGGTCTCGTGTCTTAACACAATAAGAAGATGGCTTTTTGGTAGTATAAGTCATTTGTCCAGTAGTTTGAGTAACATGACTAGGATTTATAACGTCAGATGTTCGAACTATCACATTCGAGGATAAATGTACAGCACTTTCAATAGTAGATTGTAGTCGCTCTCCAGAATTTTGCAGTTGATGATCCAAGTTAATTTGATTTTGATCTAACAACACTTCCTGTGTCCCAATTGGTTTACTTTGATCTTGCTGAACAGTATTGTGACTATTTGCAATTGAATCAGTGGTAACCCTTTGATTGCTTACAGATACACTTCCAGTGAAACTACATTCTCCTTGATGAATTCCAACATTTTGAACAGAGTTCATACTATTATTTAATGAATTAGATTGATACACCGAAACAAAATTATCCAACGAATTAGAATTAGTTTGGTTTTCGCTATTTTTTTTTTCTGTTTCGTTATTAGAATGATGATTTGAAACTCTTTCAGTTTGCGTTTGTGATACATTTGTAAGAGTACTTGAAGTTGTTTGTATTTGTACTACATTAACAATACGATCTGTATTTGCTGGCATTATGAAATCTAATGAACTTAGTTGAGGTATTCGTTCTGATAGCATATGTAAATGTTCATTACTGGAATGTGGAAGTTCAAAATTAGTAGAGTAGCTTTTGAGTTTGTCACCTTTACTCAGTTTTTCTACTGGGTTGATTTTGTTGTTTTCAAGAGCCTCCTTAATCAATAAATTGTTTTTAATAGATTTTCCTTTTTTTCTGAGAGACCATGAATAGTCAAAGTCTTTATGTTGATTTTTGTTGATAATTCTCTTTTCTCGTGTTTTTTTAATCTGAGGTTTAAATTGTTTGTGTAATCCATCATTTTTAACAGTTTCTTCTAAAACAGAATCAACAGAATTATCTTCAATTTCATCGTTAGTATTTGTATCCTTGTATTGAGCTTCATCATTTAATATGGAACCAACAGTTGAGTCATCCGTTTCGTCAATACTTTTATTGTATCTTAAGCTTCGTCGCAAACCAACTCTAGGTATTGTTTGAGTAGTAATTGGCTTTGGCTTATTTTTAGGACTGACCTTGCGTCGTTTTTGAGAACCAGTCTTTCGTTTACGCGAACCAACTTTTCGTTTTCGAGAACGACTTTTGGATGGTTTATTCCTATAACTAACAATTTCTCCTGATGAAGCAATTGATGCTATGGACTCATTATCGCTATAATTATTATCACTGCTAAAATAACCTTTATCATTTGTTAATCGTCTCATATTTATTTCTGTCCACTTATTGTATTCTTCAATATCAATGTCAAGATATGTTAAATCAGATCGCTTTAGTGTATTTCGCTTTAACACTAAATCTAAATTTTCTAAATATTGTTGACATAAAATTTTCATCCTTGGCCATTCTAGATTCCAATTGAATGTTCCATAACGAGGGTACTTGATAATTGAAATGAGGTCTTCTTGCATGATAGGTGTTAATGGATCATTCAATGAACTGAGGTCAGAATGAATCTTAAAATAATTTCTAACAGAAGCATCAAGAACAGATTTTGAGTTTTTATCAGACTTATGTGCTTTAGATTTACGTTTACGAACTGATTTAAGATTCGATGTAGATCCTTTTTTGGATTTGTCACAGGAAATATCAGGAACATTAGTTGGGATAAGCTTACCACTTTTAACCGCCAATCTTTCTACTCTCATCATAAGATCACTGGAAGGCATTAAAGAATATGCCGTTAATACACATTCTCGACATATGCTTAAAACATCTTCAAGTAGATTAGCCAATTTCAAATACCCTTGGACTAACTTTTTTAATGATTCAAATGATCCATCTCCATCACTCATTTGTTTGCATTTTTCTTTCTCATTTATATTAGTTGATAACGCTCTGATATATATTTCTATATACACTGTCCGAGGCAATTTAGCACCAAACTATAAAAAGAAAATGTACTACTGTTAAAAACATAAATAAATGTTATAAATTCAAGTAGATGTAGGTTTTAAAGTAAATTATATACAACAATGGTATTAATTTAAAATGTGATTCATACTTAAAGGACATCATATTTCTAGTTACATATAATTATAATCAAAGTAAAGAAATAACTTATTAAATTATTTCAAAAAAATTTAATTTAATTTAAAATGTAAACTATCAAATCAGACTTTACAGTAAAATTGATACGATACATAATTATTTTTAAATTATCTGACATATTACTAGTATGTTTTAATACATTTTATACCTACTTCACATGAAGTGATAAATGTTAAGGCATTTTATGTTACACGTCATTTTAATGAAAAAGAATAATCTATTATTAAGTTTTACTATCATACAAGATTTAATTATTGCCGAGCTAAATTACATAAAAAAAAATAACTTGTTTAAAATAATTTTAGGGGTGGCCAGGGATGCCCAACTTGCGGCTCACGTCTTATTAAAAAAAAAAAACTAATATTTACTTTTAACAATAAAATACGACAAAATTATAAGTTATAAAATGTATTTATAAACAAATTGGCATATTATTGTATTTATCTATGTGACTCGTGGTTCCATAGTCAGTATTTTATTAAATATTTACCCATAAAATAATAATTAAAATAAATGTGTTAATGTTATTAAGAATATTAATATAAGTGTTCCTTCAAGTCAAAATCACATTGAAAATTTGGTGACTAAAATAAAAAATAAATTAATACAGTAATAGACTTAAGTTTTTTACAAGTTAAAAAAATAATGTATTGGTTTTTAATATTTGTACTTACTTCACTATAAATAACATCGCATATCAAATATAAATGACTAGCTGATGGTGCAACTTTGACAAATGTACGAATTTTTTGTTTTATATTGGAGTAACTCATATCAGATCGTAAATCGGATTCCATCAATGTGATCACTATAAGACTCCACTTCCTTATAAGGTCAGCAATATTATCAAAAATATTAGAATTTTTTAATGAATTCACAACCATAATACAAGCAGCCATCTCACAAACCAATACAATGTGTTGACAAATTCTTGGTCTGATATCTTTTTGCAAATTTTTAAGTGACTGAATTTTTTTACAATAATTTTCCATTAAGATTTTACCATCATTTTCAGGAGAATATTTCATTAACTAAAATAAAAATTTGAATTTAACTTTTAAGTAAGTGCAACAAGTTAACTATAAATAAAAATATATCAAAAGACCTACATGACCAATAAGTTCCTTTCTATTATTTGTTCTATCAAGGCATGCATAATAAATATCTCTGATAAATTCATAATCATGTTCTTCGAAATGAGATTTGGAATTCAATTTTGAGTTTTGCAAATCCATTGCCAATGATGATAGTTTGAGTGCTTTATCTTCACACCTCCCTTCACAAAGCATTCTCAAACGCAGAACAAACATATAACTCTTTTCATACTTGATAAATTTTAAAACTAAAATAAATAAATATATTTTTAAAAATTAAATATTTAGTTGGTTTTTTTCTTACTGAACTATTTTAACAAATTTACCTTCTTTTTGAGATGGATTTCCATAAAGTAATTTTGGCAAATTACGATAACCCCAAGGATTTTTCATTAAAGATAACATAAATTGACAATTCTTAATTGCATCTGGTAGTTTTTGATTCAAACGTTTTAAAGCATGCAAAATTTGAGCCAAAATTGAAGATATTCGCTTTTTTATTTTCCATGCAACAGTTTTCCAGCCAGGATCCAGAAATACTATAACAGATACCCTAGAAAATAAAAATAATAGAATTAAACATAACATATATTGGAATTATACAAAGTCTTCAAATTGTATATTTTCTTGAGATTTCCTTATGAGAAAACACATTGAGTATTACACATCATATATCTATCTATATATTATCTGATTTGGATAAGTTGAAATATAGTTGAGATAATTGTAAAACAAAAAATGTACTTATTCAAACTAGTTTGAAACCTAAACTTTGAAGATGCAATTATGTTAATTTAGTTTTTATTAACTAAAAAAATAAGTTGAATGAATTTTTTTCATATTCGGAGTTTTTAATATATTGTGTAAGGTTTTTAGTTTTTACCATATATTTGAGCATTTATTTTTAAGGAGTATAATTAGTATACATATTTAAGTGTTTCTTAGCATATGTTACAACTTATAATAATTTAAAAAATATCAATTTTACATAACACATTATCTACTATATTGGGTGTTAGATTTGACAGACATCAAACAAAAGATATTTTAATACTATACATTATACAACATTAAATAGTGAACAATATTTTTTTATGGATTATAAGTTTTATTTTAATTTATTTATAAAAAAGTCATCAAAGTATAAAAAATACACATAATACTTATGTTAATGTGTCAAAAAAAATAATAGTATTTACACACAAATAAAATTAAGAATAAGTTACCCATGATAAAAATTTAATTTTTCAAACATTATATCTAACACTATAGTCTGTGCCAAACGTATGTGAGGCTGGAGAATCTGTCTACCATTAGGTATTCTACAGCTAGTGCCACAAATTTATTTGGCGTACCATTTCTATTTTTGTGTGTGAACATTGCGCTTAAAATATCAGGTTGATACTGGCCCGGCAGCGGTTAGAAAGGTGTAAGACAATTCTATGAAAAAAATTATGCACACAAGAGCCAAAGAATAAAATATGGTGTTGTGTACTTATTAAAAAGTTCTCAGTAGTAGAATAATAACTATATCAATGAAAGTATAGTAATTTTTTTAATAGTTTACATTTTTTCAATTTGATTGATTTATTAAAAAATGTTGAAAAATAAAAATAAATTTTACATTTTTAAATTAAAAATATAGGAACAGTTTAAATGGCTAAAACACTATTGAGCATAAAATACCTTTTTTTTCGACACAATAGAGCAAATTTGTTGACGTATCAAATTATATAGAAATACAAAATAACATCTACATGATAGACAAAAAAACTGCATGTTGTCATTTTCAATTTAGAACTATATTAGGTATACAAAAATATTTACTAAAATAATTATAACATTTTAAAATATGTAAAGAGTTTAAATTTTCTGATAAAATTATTGTTATATTATTTGGTAAATGGAAATTTCACTAAATTTTTATTATGTCAAATATAGATAAAGATATAGATATATTTTACAATAATATATATTTTAAACATTACATATTATTATTTTTTATTAATTTAATACCAAATTGTATTGTTTCTAGTGACAATAATGATAAAAAATATGGTACTTTTCGGTTATCGTACCCCAACGGTCGGCCGGCCGACTGCAGCGGCGTTTGGAATATACCGAACCGATTCTGCCATCGTACCCCATTATATTTATCTCAATATTGTCAAGTTTCATTGCCATACGAATAAATAAATAATTGCCAAAAATATAATTTATTTTAATAAAATAATATAATATGAAATTATATGAGTACAAAGAAATTATAATAAAATATGAATACCAATAAAGTATAATAAAACATCAATACAAGAAAAAATTATAATAAAGTATTAATACCAAAAAAATTTTTGTAAATAAAAAATATTTTTATGATGAAAGCATTGAGGTAAATATAATGGGGTACGATGGCGGAATCGGTATATCCCGACCGCCACCGCAGTAAGCCGGCCGACCGTTGGGGGTACGATAACCGAAAAGTACCAAAAATATACATCTATAATTTATTAATCAATATCATTGTTGATAAAGCTGGGGCTCAGCACACTGCTCACGGCTGGTTTAAGTTTGGTATTATAATAAGATGTGAAAATAATAATTAAAAAAATATTAGCAATGTGTATGTGACAATGTCACATTAAATATTCTATGCACATCAAGTTGCTAAAAACATATATTATGCTCAATCATGTTTTACTGATTTATACAATATAATCGTAAAAAAGTACCTAGACACAAAATAAAAAGACGCAGTTTATCTTGAATACATATATAGATAAAATAGATAAATATATCCGAGATTTTGTCTAACTCTGTAAAATAATATTTATCAGTTTGTAAAATCTTATTTTAAACAATTTTATAATCAATTCAATATTTGGTAAAATATACTATAGGTACATGCTTAAAAATTGTTATTTATTTTTAACAAAAAAAATTAGAATAAGTGTTAAAAAATGTATAATAATACATGAAAATTCTATTTAACATTTTACAAATACTTAATACCCATTAAATTCAACCTATTTAAATCACAAAAATATTACAACCTCACACTCATGAATAATTTCTATGAAGTCCAGATTTATATTTTTAAGTATTAACGTGAAATAAGATGTTTGTTTGAAATATTAAATTTTTGAAAAAATCATGCTATAGTAGTATGGAAAAATATTAACAATTTACCTTGAAATCATCCAATTTTGTTTTGATATTAATACTTCAAGCACCCAAAAATAACCAAACAGCAAGTCATATTTATTCTGTATTTATTTACTTTTAATGCTACTGAAATTACTCTATTAGTAAGAACTAGTTGGAAAAATATGTATGTGGTTTTACAAAATTAAAATATGAAACCAATCTAAAGAGATCAACAAAATTTTTAGATGATTTCTAAAGCTGTATGAAATCTATCAAAGTTTATGGCCAAAAATATTCTCACATTAAAAAACAAAAAAATTAATTGAAGATATATTTATTTACTTTAACTTAACAGGACAACACACCCGTATGTGCTGTCTCCAACATAAAACATAGCAAAAACTGTTTTGCACAGTAAAACTATATTCCCTCAGTATTTATAATAGAATTATCAGAATTCCACAATGCATAGGTAAGAACTTGATCGGTGTAATAGTGTCGTTATTTTTTTGATAACATAAATATAATTTAAGTTATGAATTTAAGAGGTCGTGATATCTGCATGTGTTTTTTGTACATCTTAAAATACTTACAATTCGCTTAAAAATTAAAATATAGTAAAAAGCGCCCATGAGATCGTCTAAATAACATTCTTCCTTTAAATTTTATAAGAGATCAATTCACCCTAATTTTTAAACTAAAGGAGCTAAACGTGATATGCTGAGCGTACAATTTGTCATGTCACGCACTTGTAAGAAGGACACAACACATGTAAGTATCACGTCTTCTGAAGAAAATACATTTATTTTTTATTTTTTCATTTAATTATTTAAAATTATTGGTTTGTGCCATCAAAAAATTAACAATGCTATAACACAGATTAAGTTCTTACCTATGCATTGTACAATTCTAATAATTTTACTATAAACACAGAGGAAGAAAAGTTATCCCCATCAAGTACAGTTTTTGCTATGTTCTACGTTTGTAAGACAGAGACAATGCGGATGTGGTGTCCACTTAATAATATTAATAATCTGATATGTACATTCAATTTTAGTTTTAATTTTTTTCCATTATTTCTATTGCCTACTTTCTTATCTAAATAATTAATGTTGGACTGTTTTGTAATAAAAATACCTAAATAAAGTATGAATTTATTTATTTTATTTATTTGTTAAAACATTTTTTAAGTACTTTGTTAATAACTAGTATAGAATTAATTGGGGAATTAATACAATAGTTAAATAAAAATAAATCATTTATATGCCCTAAAATATTGGAAATTGTACAATGTTTTAATATTACGAATAGAGACCAAGTTTTTTTTATTAATGCATGACAATGATTTTTAATAGTTAGAAAACCCTATATATTCTAAGAATAATTATATTTGGACATCCTTGCTTTTTGCTGGTCATCTTCAGTGCTCTCTCGGCCCTTACTGAAGCGCTTACACCACTCAAAAACACATGCACGAGATAAAGAATTGTCCCCATAGGCCCCTTTCAACAATTTATAGCACTCAGTCGGAGTTTTATTCACTTTAACGAGAAATTTGAGATCTGTTTTTCGTTACTCATGGCTTTCGGCACGAAAAAAAAAAAGGCACTTTCATTTCAAACCGCTACTGTACAAATATTATAATAGTGACAAAAACATGTTTTGGTACATGCATAGATAAGATATCTAGATACCCAACACACTACTCGTTTTTTTCCGCACTCGTCTAGGGCGTTTTCTAGGCGGCAATCTCGTAATTTAATAGCCACACCTCGTATAGATATGTATATATTATATTATCTTAAAAATAATGAAAAAATGGACCGTAAAATAGGATTACTTCGTGATGTAGTGTTTTTATTAGCCCAATGTAATTCATCATTAAATATGATGACAACAAATTATTGACAACTTTTAATACTGACTAATTTCTTAGGGAAACTGCATAAATATACATATGTAAGCCGCTTTTTGAGCTTACAAATTTAAATCTTAAGTTATTGAATTAAATAATTTTTTTGTAGTACAAATCCATAAATTTAATGTCGTTTAATGTATTATAAAATCTGTTCTGTGTTCTAATGTAATACATAATGTTAGACTATACACTTAGCAAAATTCAATTTTAGATTTTGTAAGTAAGTATATAGGTATATATAGATATAATGTACATTATACATATAAAAACAAATTTAAATTGTATTTTATTACCTGGTAGCTTGAGAAATGAAAGTATGTAATTCAGGAATGAAGGATTCAGCAAACATTACAGTACTACACTTCTCCCATGCGAATAATAAATGAATTGCCCTTTTTAACAAATCCTTTTTTGTATCTTTATTTACTGACTCAAACATCTAATTAACAAAAAATATTAAATTAATAACAAAATTAACTATATAAACTACACAGATTAAAAGTGAATTTATTTATTATTCATAATCACATTGCCAGTATTAAGAACTTTTTTTATTATTTGTTGATTACAATTTTATTATATTTTATACTAAGAATGTTTAGAAAATGTATTTATAAAGTAATTTAATGTTAGTAAGGAAGCATTCCTTATATAGAAATAATTTAACATAAATAATGGAATACTTGTAAAATAAATATCTTTAAAGACTAGATTAGTTGTTTAATTTTATATAAGATATTTAGAAATTTAGAAATAAAGAAGTACAAATACAATATGAATAACTGTATAAAATTATATCTTATTGTAATAATAAACTAATAGAAAATAAATTATTTTAAAAAGGAATTAGTAGATTTTTAATTATTAATGATGGATTCCAATAAAATAATTTTTAAAACCTTAACAGGTTATTATTATTAAAGTAACTATTATAATAACTATACTATTTCCAATGAATTATGAAATACGACAAGTAAAAATCACATTTACAGATATCCGTAATAACTGAAGAAAAAATTAATAATTATTAAATATTTTTCTAAGTATTTTGATTCATAAAAATCGAATTTAGGGCTAGTAGTTTAAGAGTTATAAGTATTTAAAGTTTAGATTGGCAGAGTGGAGTGGTCAGGGTTACCCCGCAAAATGTTTGTCCACTACTCGCTTGTCTAAACTTAAAATACTTATAACTCATAAACTACTCGTCCAAAATTCGATTTTTACACATCATAATACTTAGAAAAATATTCTGCTTTGGAATATGAAATTAAAACTCTAGGTTGTCATTCAAAAAAGTAAAAAACTTAAAAAATTATAAGGATAAAAAATATTTAAAAATATAATTATTTAATAAAAACGTTGGTTTTTTAATAACTTGAAACTATGTAAAAAATATTTTGAAAAAAGTTGATACTTTTTTAAATAAAAGAATCACCCTGTAGATTTATCCTATATAGATAGTAAGGTTTAAAAATAGTATTATATTAACAATTGGGGGTACCTTGTCATATTTACACTATCACGCCAAGGTAGTTGATAATTATCTATAATTAAATTTATCCATAATATTTTACATGTAAAATTGAACTTCTTTTTATTAATTTTGATCATATTCAGTCAATTAGTGACATTTATTACAATATATCAAAAGAACTAGATACTATGATTTGTAAATCATAGCAAAGAACGATAATTTGTAATTCAGTTAAAATCTGAAAATATTTTTTATTGATGACAAATACGGATACACTGCACTACTATTGATGTATTATAACCATATATTATTATATTAATTTTAATAATAAAATCTTAATATGAATTAAGTGAATTGTGACTGCTTTGGAGGCGAGTGCAACAAAATAGGCCTAATTGTATTAGGTATCTAAATTTTAAATTTTTTATTATTGCAATCGTAGTAAAATACTTAAGTGGTGTATTTTGTAGGTAGAAGGTACAGTAGATATGGATCACAAAATATTGCAAGAAACCAATGTTTTTATAATACATGCATAATTAGACTTCTTATAATTGGGCCAAAGCCCAGCTAGTTAAATTTAATTTAATTCAAGTTATTGACCCACCAATAACATAAATACTTAATCCTTAATCTATAAAAGTATTATAATTATCAACCTAGAAATAATATGTTAAAAAATAGTATATTAGTAACAAAATGCATACAAAAGTTTCTTATTACATTTGAAAATAAATACAAATACATTTTTATACTACAAAATAAAATGTATTATTTAACATACAGTTAGGCTAGAGTAACAGTTTTTAATCTAACTGTAACATATGAACATTTAATAATTAAATAAAAATATTAGATTTAAGTTTATTAAGTAATTGAACTTAAGTAACTTTAATACATAATATAAGTTCCACATAATTGAATATGTTTATATACTGACAGCTTAAGAAAACCAATCTAATATAATAAAACAAAATAACACGACCATTGTGTATCAGTGGCAATACAGCATTTAGCAAGGTAATAAAACGATTTCATGAATTATTGCTATTCTCGTTTTTAAAATGTTTAATATTTATGATATTCTGTCAAATGTATAAAGAATAAATGCTGGGTATTTTTGTATGGTATTTTATTTTATATGCTACCTATGAATTTGTTGTTTATGTGGAAATCCACGAACAAGACGAGGTTTGGTCAGCCAAATGGTATATTCTTAACGAGAGCAGAATATAGAAATTTAAGTACAGTATAACGTAGAACACATATAAAAATAGATATATTTATTTGTACTATTTAAATTCTAAAAAAAAATTTACTGAGTGAAACATTTTATAAAAGAAAGATAGTTAGCATGTTAGTAATTTAAATATAATATTATGTTTATGAATATATTTAATTATAAACCATTGATATGGTACTAACCTCAACCGCCGTAAAATACAATGATGGCGGCCTATTTTTTTTTGAATACATAATTTATTTAATTGATTTATGATTTTCAATCCGCAGAATCTGTAAACATAAAACACCATCAATCAATAAATAGTAGTATAAAAATATTAATATAGCGATTGGTTAGGCGTTTTGATACTTTTTAAAATAAAAATCCTTCAATATGAATAACTTTAAGCTAAGTAACTAGGTAGTTTAAAAAATGACAAAGATTTACCAAATTTAGTTCGAAGAAATGTTTAGGAAATTTTACAAAGTGCATATTTAAATTTTTTTACATTTATTGGAATATTTGCAATCTGTAATGGTTTAACGATAAGCATAAGTGCATAATATATTATACAAAAAGCTGAAGACATGAAGAGAGAAGTCACCCATTAGTTATACTCAGATATAAATCATCTACATGATAAACTATATTGTTTATTACACATAAGTTTGTTTTTTAATTTAATTGTGCCTAGTCCCAACAGCAGCGCTTTTTAAGCCTTCTCACTGGATTACCAGAAATATTAAGTTAAGAAGATTCAATATTGTTATTATCTGTCTTTGTTTAATGCACATGTGACATAGGATTTTAGTTGTGTTCTTTGCCAAATGTACCAATTAATTTATTGTAGCAATAAGAATTCTAAAAAAAGGTTTGAATTTGTTGTCAAGACTACTTGAGATCGACTTTTCCACATTTTTAAAACTATCTTCCAAATTTCAAAAAATTTACGTTTTTAAATTTTTGGAGAAGTTAAAATCAAAACATCAAAAATGTGGAGTAGACTTGACAACAAATTCAAATCGGTTTTTTGGAATTCTTATTGCTTCACTACATCCAGCAGTACATTTGGCAAAGAACACGGCATGTGTTAGATAAAGACAGAAAATCACGGTATCGAATTCCATTAAGTGTAGAAATATGTAGATTTGAATAGTTTGCAAGATGGTAGCAGAAGCCACACTGCCAACGTGACCACATCCTGCTATAAGTAGGATGGAGGGCAACTATAGATATGGTGACCAGAAGTACTCTTTTTCGCAGGACAGTACTCTTTTTTTGATGTGTGTTCTAGTGTCCTAACAATAGTGTTAAGTACATGAAATTGTACTCTTTTTTAAAAAAAATATAAGCTAATACGTGTTTATGTGTTTTTACTGTTTTTTATATTTTGATTATTACCACCGCGACCGTTTAGATAGTTACAACAATGGGCATACCAAATAACTAACATAATTGAAGATAATCTTAGAAAATTTTACACTTGGTATTTTTACCTTTAAAAAATAATTTATACTTTAGTTTAGGTTGACACACACCAAATTAGTTGACATAATTTCAAATAATAAGTTTTAATTGTTGATTATAGGAAAAAAATAAGAGTAATCAGATAAAAAAACAAATTATATAAATGGAGATGACCTATGGCCGTTAATAGCTATGGTATGGGCAAAATGGGTAGAAAAGTACACACATTGGTTAATTATGAGTTATGAAAGAGGAAGACCTAAGTTTTAAAATGTACTTTTTTTTGGATTTTTATATCTGGTCACCTTAACTATAGCTAAAAGAATGTGGCCACTTCAGTGGCATATTTAAATGATAAAAAATGTAAAAAAAATGTACGGTTTAATTTATCAATTAATAAGAAATCTATTGATACCTATCTAACAAATTACAAAAAAAAATTGCCTAACCTATGTGGATATGAAAAAAATCATAGCATTCAAGACTTGTAGGTTTTAAACCGGGTTTAAAATATAAGTTACCTAATGAAGGTAACAGATGAGTAAACATTTTACGAGACATTTTATCAATGACATTGAAGTTGAATGTTTCCAAAGTCAATACTGTTAATCGATATGATAATTTTTAGTTACTACTTATTAGGTACTATTAGGTATCTACTATCTATTATATCTAACTGTCATTTTATTTTTATTTTAAATGCCAAAGGATAATCGTTATTGAAATTTAAACACTTTTTTATCATAGATATATCAAACAAAATAATTATATAGGTAATATAAATAAATAAAATTTTAAATGCATAAAATTGGATCACTTATAGCTAGGTAACCTATGTCAATTCTAAATGAGAAGTACCAAGTAATTTTAATTGAATGTTACAGATATAATATATGCTTTGATTAATAACAACTCAACAAGCACCCACATACAAATTAAAAGGTTGCAAACGTTATCTTTAAGAAAGTAATAATCAAGTATCTATATCATGAGTAGGAAGTTGAAAACTCGTCGGCATAACATGAGAGCTGTCGACCACTACTTAACATTTGAAAACATAATATTCGAGACAATAAATGTTGGATGCAAAGCTAAAAACATTCAGGGCAGGCAGGCAATATGAGCAAGTAGAAATTTATTAAAACCGCCCGACACAATATCATTATAGATTGTCGCTGCTCAACTGCGGCCTTTGTCGGAACGTCCAACACGGTAATTCGCCGACGTAGATTTTTTTGATACCATAACAGTGATGGGCGGTAACAAGCATCGTTAGACTTACCATGCAACCGAATCAGCGTAGAGATGACCCGTCAGATGACACGATCAAGTTGTCTATACTACGTTGTCTGTCTATCGCCACGCTACTACAACAGGTGCAGCAGCGATTGTGATGGTGGCGACGGCGCGAGCAGCTACGACATTTTCGGCGAAACGGTGCTGCGCGCGCGATCGAAGGTGGCCGTGCGTAGAGCTGCTCGTCTCGGTGTTCGGCGGACACGAGAGGCGACGTACCGGAATAATAATAATAATAGTTTTACGGGACCCAACACTAGGTACACCGTGCGCGAAACGTTATAAATGGTGGACACAAGAGGGAGCGTGTGTGTGGTGTCTGGTTGAAGACGAACGATTGTTGTTAATTAACATCACCACGAGACGATTTTATTATTGGTACGAGCACGTCGCCGGACGTCACACGGTATTAAAAACGAAATGGTCGAAAACCAAAACCCAATGCGCGATTGAAGATAACGTCTTGTGCGCGCGCGTGTGTGAGTGTACGTGTTTTTGTGTGTGCGCGCGCACGCGTGCGTGTGTATCTGTGTATGCGAGTGTGTGTGTTTAACAATATAATAGCGAATAATAATAATAATAATAATAATAATAATCATATATAATATAATAATAATAATAATATAATATCACTGTCGCGCGTGCGTGTGCGCGCATTTGCGTATAAGAGAGCTCACCGGTCGTGCGGTGAGTGTACGTGTGCGTGCGCACAGAGTATGTGCGTGTGCGTGTGCGCGCGTGACTGTACGATGGGGCGAGGGTGCGGAGAGGAGGCACAAAAATGTTTTATATATATATGTGTATGTATGCGATAACCCGAAGGAAAATAAAATCCAACAACCTCTGCACGAGTAGTTGTAGGATCAACGAAAAAGGAAGTGCCCGCGATTAGTGGTAGTAGTTTCGCTGGTACAAACCACATGGGCGGTGGTAAATTTAATCGCCCCGACAGTGTGGCCGGTGTCGGTGGCGGGCGGACGACGCTCTGGCGCTATGCTACCACGGGCGCCCACGGTACAGCCAACCCTCGCAGGTCGCGCGGGGCTGTTTTTTCGGGCGGCCGATGACCGCCGTCGACGTCGCGGACACCCTGCGCCCATGTTGCTGTGCGTGAGTGCGTCCGTCCGCCCGTCCATCGTCGGCGGCGGTGGCGGCTGCTACACCTGTGCGTGTGGAGCCGTGGAGGTAAACGCGTGAGCCATTATCAGTTTATCACCGACGGCGAACCTTCGAACGTGATAAGAGAACGGCACGTCTGTTAATTTGCCAAGTTGTTATTGTTATCGTCGGCATGACGCCCATTCTCGTTATCTGACGATAATAACAATAATACTCGTATTATTGAAGTACTATGTTATAACCTAGGACTTGGGAGTAAGGAGTTCGATTATTCTCTGGTCGTCGTTAATAAATTATATTACACCTAGCAATAATTTTAGGGTCCGATCAAATAACGCTTTAATTCATCGAAGACTTTATGAATGTCAGTTTGTACTGCTACGGATACATGCAGTATTAAATTTTACTGTTGATAATTAAGGTAGATTCTATGAGTACCTAGCCTAAAAAATTGTTCACATTTGTGGTAATTAAATAGCAGCTCAGTTACACCACGAGTGGAATATTTTGGTGATTATAATATTACCAATTTAGTTAATTGACGGTGTTAGTTATGAAAGTCAGCATGTACTGCGACAGACACAGTTTTAAATGTTGCTGATGATTGTTAAAAAGCTATTATGAGTATTCTATATCAGTGGTTAACTAATAATTATTAATCAAGCACACAGATTGTGCGATGATGTAATGTATTATAGATTTTTAGAACAATTCATTGACAACAATGGTATTAGTCTAAATGTAATTTGTATTATAATAATATACAAGCATAATATGTTATGCTTATTTAGGTCTAACTACCAAGCACACAAATTGTATAACCAACATTATTATTATAATAAATTAATTAGCAAATTCAATGATATACAAAGCTATTTATATATATGTTATACATATTTAATGTATTATATACAATTAACAAATTATTTATTTAGCTACAAACATATAAATTTAAAATAAATAACCTATATTTGATGTAATTTATTTAATTTATATATTTATATTTATTTATACACAACGATTTAGTACACATATATATTGCAATATTTTATATTTCATCTTATAACAAAAAAAAAACAGAAATTGCAGTGTATTCACATAACTTCTTGATCATCTTTGTGATAAATTTTGTTGATTACCTACATGCAATAATAATGGTCAGATCATAAATTTTTTATGACGAAATTACATTCTAACAGTTTATAGAAATATAACCGAGTATAATATATATACATAATTATTGATTGACAAAATGACAAATAGTATAATTAAACACACAAATATACGATTTAAGGTTTTCTGACACACAATTTATACGAATTTAATCGGTTAAAATAATGTTTAATGTAGTAAGCATTGCTGAATAAAAACGGTTTAAATGATCAAAATTTCGTATCAGTAATCTTCTGAGTAGGCTGTTAAGATAGATGATTCAAAGTCGATCCAGGTGTACATAAATTTGCGGCGGACTATGGCTTGGCCAGCAATTCTACTCGAAATGACGTGTTTTTTCTAAAAATTGTGTTAGTAATTTTACGAAAGTTCTATGATTATGTTGTTACCAGAATTTTTAATTTTTAAGATACAATAAATTCATATATGTATTTTTCGTATGTTGTATGATAAATATGATTTTGTTTTATTACAAATTACCACGAAGAAAATATATATGTTACAAAATGAATACAAATAAGTGTACGTCACTTATAAGCGATATTATATTGTCTGTCCGTATGATTAAAATGCCCTTTGGTTTATCATGGAAAATACAGCAGTTAAATGTATTCTATAATATTTATATATTATAATTTATAAATGTGTGTAATAAGTTGGTATACACTACCAAGGTAGCTGAGTTTTACTTATCGCTGCAGAACGGAGAATCCGGCATCCACCGCAGGTGGATGTCCTACCTGATTAGCTGTAATACATTGTCTGCAATCCGACTTCATCGGTTTGCCTACCTAGCTTGCTAACTTGAAAATTTATCAATTTTACTAGAGGTGACTCACTTGCTATAGACACTCAAACTTGAATTTCAAATTTAAATTTATGTACTTACGAAAAAGCACTGGACATGCGACGGGGGACCGCATTATTCAATTGACAATTTCATAAGCAATGTGAGATTTTTAGACACTCAAACTTGTTTTTCAAACAGTCCCGCCTTCGTAACGAAACTGCCGAGCCTTATCACCAATTCTTATCACAAGTCCTAATCTAAATAACCTCAACAAACTTTCGACTTTAATAATTCCAACGACATTGTCACCAAAATCGATATCCACTTTCAGTGAGTTCATCAAGCCTCCGAATTTCCGATAGCAGCTAGTACAATTAATATATTGCTAAATTATTGTTATTTGTTGTTATCAAATTGTTATCATTATTTGTTTCTTACATCAAAATCATGATTGAATTTATCACTATAAGATTCATGAGATTTGAATTTTAAATTTATGTTTGGTAAATTCTTCAGTTGTTTTTACTAAATATATCTAGTCATTATTATGCAACAGAATTTGGATATGTGTTCAGTATTTTTATGGTAATAACTTGGTCTTAGATTTATATGTAATAAAATTAACCAAAATTTTTATCAGATTGCTATTGGTTATTGCTGTAAATTCAATTTTATTTTTTAAGGTTCACAAAAGTCTTAGAATATTGTCGATTATACGTACGCATGCTTGAAAAAATACTCATGAAAAAATGTATTCTGAATTTATCAAAAACATTTTTATTGGAGCTTGTATAGTTTGTAGTTGTACAGTTGTTAGTATACAAATATATCTTAAAAAACGTTCAAACACATTGGTTTGATTAACTGAACTGCACCACCATTCTTCCAGTAATCACCTATCGAGTAAGTTTGTTACTCCACCTGATCTTATAGTATTTTACACTTTTACGTGTCTCCATAAAGTCACAAAGCCAATAATTATGATTAATTAATATAAAACAATTATAGCCATCTACTCAGTACCTAAAGGTAACTTAATTAAACATTTATAACTTTATAGGTACTTTTTTTTATCTCGACTACCACGCCGATGCCGTGATTACCGGACTACAGTTCGCCCGATTACCTGTTGTTGTATTTATAAATTTTAAAATAATTATGAATCTGTGAAATTTATCAAACAGCGAAAAAGATGCTCTTGAATTTTTTCAAGAGAAGGGTTTGCTTCCAACGCACCGTGAGCTGTATTATTAAAATAATAGTAAATTCTAAATATGTACCTTAATGTAATCCAAAAATTTAAATTATTTTTAGTTATTATTAAATAAAATACCATATAGATTATATGTTTAATTGTAAAAAATTAGACATTTATTCATTTGATAAACAAAAATTCCGGCTTATGAAAACAGAAATATAATTAATGAATTTTATTTTATTTTTTACATCAAACCAAGAAAAGATAATAATATTGAACTTGCTGTTTCTATGTTTAAAGATGTTTATAATACGTTACCATGTATTTAAATTATAATTTGTATAAAAATTGCTGTCAAGCCCTGATTAAGGGGGGCCAAGAATCCATGGCCTATGGGCCACAATGAATATTAAACAATTTTGGACAGGAAATAGGTATACTTTTAAAACATATAAATAATGTTTTTTTTTTTTTTTTTGTGTGTCTGTGTACAGCATAACTAGTCGAAATAATGCTTCGATTTCAAACTTTGGGGGTGGTTTCCGATGTAAAAGTGAATATCCATGGTGAATTATAAAGGTCAAAAGTAAACATTTT
The DNA here is from genome assembly GCF_037042655.1 of Diuraphis noxia. Classification (NCBI taxonomy): domain Eukaryota; kingdom Metazoa; phylum Arthropoda; class Insecta; order Hemiptera; family Aphididae; genus Diuraphis; species Diuraphis noxia. Next base: position 100,258,920 of record NW_028301711.1, on the reverse strand, counting down.
CCAACAGTTTTCAAAAAAATCGAGAAAAACAAAAAAAAAATGACAGAAAAACGGGAATTTTTACGCAAAACCAGTTTTCGACCAAATCTATATTTTTATATGGTTGTAATTCAAAAACTAATCACTGTAAATACTTGAAATTTTCACCAAATGTTTATGTTAGTGTTATCTATATACAGTTTAATTTTCACAAAATTTTGACTCTTTTTGAGTTATTTATAGACCATTTAAATTTTAAATTTTTTTTTGAAGTGCCGGTAAAAAAATATTGGACGACCAAAAAAACTTGAAAATTTAATACAAGGCTCCTAACATATTTTTACAATAGCAGTTGAAAAATAAAAGAAATATATAGTCACAAATTTTTGTTATAAGCATTTAAAATTCATATTTTGACTAAATATTACGGCAATGTTCAAATTATCTTAGATAGAAATTCATAAAAGTTTTTCTTTTTAAATCTAAGATTTGAAAATTTTTAATAATCTATAATATATCGTAGACAGATAAACCATCTCCGTTCAGAATCGTTTTTCGTATACAATGATACCTATCATTACATTCAAATTTAACCTACCCTAGTCAGAGGTCCACCCCACCCCCAGTGTACAGCAGAGCGATATCCACTTACCCGCTTTTTTTACATACTATTTTTAACTGGCCCAAAATTATCTAAATCCAGGCTTGCAGGTTGTTGCAAAGTCTAAAAGGCCCACATCATGTACCAAACTTATAAGTGATCCTTGAAGGGCCTCTAAATAACAAATTATGTTCTCCCCCAAATATCCTAATAACACTCTCAGACATTTTAGTATAAGTTCTATGGTTTTCAACAAAAAGGAGTCACTACAGCCTATAGAGCAGCCTGAGTGGTACTATCTCATGCAAAACTGTTTTTGATGTGTTATCGATTTGTAAGGCGATAAGCAATACTGCGGGTATATCGTCCTCTTTAAGATTATATTATGAAATTATATCATGTGTATAATTCGTTTTGTGTATAGCTTATTTGCGCCCAAAATAAAAAAGGCATGTTTTTTTTTTTGTCCACTCGCGTAAAATTTACCTGGTATATAATTATAATAATGAATACATTCCTTTCTCAAATAGTAATAGCAATAATAATATGGAAAAAAAAATTTTATTGCCGCTTAAAAATCACAAGTTGTTTTTTTACATGTTAAATGAAAGAGGGATTTTTAAAAATATTAACAAATATAATTTGTTTTCTTTTTAAAATAAAAACATTTTTCCTCATTAATATCGAAAAAGAAATCAAAAATGTTCATTATGTGAAAGATGGAAGAAGACCTTTTTCATACTTTTTAAACATACTGTATATACGAGTACTGCAGATATATGTAAAAAAAAAATATTATCTATTGACTATAATTAGTTCTATTTTTTTTTTTATATATATAAAATGGTTCAAAAGAATAATCTGCAAATTATTCCTAATATTTTGATAAGTGCCTACTAAGTACTTAATAGTTATCAGTTAATATTCATAGTTGGCCCTAATGTTCATTAATTATAGTCTGATGGTGTTAATATATTAACATCGAATTTACAAGGTTTTAACCAGAAACCTCTGGTTTAAGATAATACTATTGTTGTAGGTATATATGAAGACATGAAGTATGAACACAACACATTTAATACAGTATACACAATATACACACACGGTGGCGGACGCAAGCCCTTCAATTCTTTTTAGGACAGTGGACAATTAACTCCTACTTATCAACTCGTCAAATTGCACTGTCCACGCGTCGTCCATCCTTGCAGTTATTAATATAAGAATCGAAAACAAAATGTGCATACGCGATATGATGCTCAAGTTGCGTCCGACAAATAACCTAGCACCCACTCTTAAAGTCTTATCAATTCGATACTCAAAAGTATATTATGATTTATTATTTTATTTTTGTGGATTATAATGATTGCACAATGACGTAATTCCGTGTTCAGCTAGGCTCACCACTTTCTGACTCTCTCTCTCCCCCCCCTCATCCAATAAAATATTAGTCTCTATAATATTATAGTAAATAGATATGACTACATGGTTACCCTCTGACAACGAGAAGTCGACAGCAATAAACACGAAAAGGGCATGGACTCGCGTGTGACGATTACACGCACGCCGTATTATTATTTATTATTATCGTCAATTATTAACACAGTGCGTAGGTAGCTATTACTATTAATTTCATCGTTACAGCGTGACGCAGACATTTTTTTTTTTACTCGCCAATTGCCAATATTGTCATCGGTGATTTGCCGTGTCTCTATATATATATCGCAACACGGGAATTATATGAGTTTGTTATAACTTACAGTTATTACTATTTACGATGTACCGATCTAATCATAACAAGAATTTGAGTTTGTTAATCACCAAGTCTAGATTACTTCTAATTGAAACTTACATACGGCATTGTTGCCCAACATTTACCAAAAAATTTAATAATTAGAACAAATTTTAATTTTCCAATTTTTTTAATTCACTTTAGTGTGGTATATGAGATGCGAATATGCATTCGAGAATTTGAGAAAATAAATCTCAAATAGACTATAAATAATATGCATTTAAATTTGTTTTCTGAACCCTTATCATATTATTAAATAGAAGGGTTTATGGAAATATAAAACGTCTAATTTTAAATTCGGCCCAGCCTGATATTAAATGCAGCCAAGTAGGCCGGTGTCCGGTTGTTTTGTGAAAAAATATTATTATTTTTATAATTATTTTGAGGAAATGTATTTATTTTTTATACCTAACCATTTTTATACAGAGGAATTATTGTGACCCCGGGTGTTAAAATGTGAGTGGTCACTGGTGTGTGAACACTGAAGGAACATATTATGCATGTATTTCTAAATGCTAGCAATAATTGTTGTTTATTCTTCTTTTGTCGAGCAGATGTTATACATAGGTATAATTGGTATAAAGATAACTAAACATTTACGATGATATGTTAGTGGGCATGTACAAGTGTAAGTACAACAGTACAATAACAAAATTGTTATAATTTTATTTTTAAAATTACTTTTTAAACAATAATAAATCATCAAATATTAATATTATAATATTAAAATATATACTATTTCTAGCGTCGTCAAATCGATAGTAAAAACAGTTTACTATATTTTAGTATCTACCGAATACTTGACTCTAAGTATAATAGTTTATAAAATTCTAAAAAAAATTCAGGACACTAAGAAAAATTACTATTGCAACAATTTTCCGCTTTGTACAAAGGGGCCCCTATCTAAATACGCCCATAATGGGTTGGACTATTGGCTATAAGTTATTTATAAATATACATTTATGCCTGTACGAAATTTGAGCCCTAGAACCACCCCTGGGAAACACGAGAAATATCATTGTCTATTAGGATATATCGTATTAGTATATTACTTGAAGTAATTTGTAGTAATAACGAATGAAAATAAAAATGCGACGGTCAAAGTGTATTTGACCTTTCTATGATTTATAGGCACTCGTAAACTGAAGCGATAATCGTTGAGGCGAGCAGTATAAAATTGTGAATACATAATATTGTTATGATTTATTGCTGCCACCGAAAAAAATAATAATATAGCCATGGCCACCACGGCGTTTTCACCAAAAAAAATGTGTAGTTTATATAAGTTAGAAAACCACGACATTTTCGTTTAGTTTTGCCTTTAAAAAATTGCAGCACCTAAATACTTTGTGCCCGAGCCTGCTAGTTACAAGTCAACACCGACGGGTAATATAAATAGATTAGTGATATAAACATCTTAAATTAGTCTGAATATATTTTGAGAATGTCATTGTCATTTAATAGTGTTAATACCGGCGATTGCTCAAATACCGGTTGAACATCATTAAACCATTTAGTATAGAAATATCGATGTAGGTAGGACGTAATTCTGTATGTCTGCAGTATGTATGATAAAGTAATATATTTAAAATCATTGCTATAAAAAATATATTGATTGCATATTTATTATTAACTTTCGATTTAATCTCAATTACAAAATATTATGTGTTTTAAGACTTGAATAAGACACCAAAGAAGGGCGAATGTAAGTTCCCACACGAGATATAGCAGGTAAAAATTATCCCTGGATATCCATACGTAAGTTCCAACACGAAAAAAAATACACTTGAGTTGTACGTAAGTTAACACACGAAAAAAAATTATACCAAACACCAAGGCTGGGCAAAGAAAAGTAACTTAACTTAATTTAAAGTTAAAATTTTCTTATTTTCAAAATACAAATTTCAGACACATAATAATGTTTATATAAATTGCTTATAATTTTAACTTTTAATTCGTTAATGCTCAGCCTTGCCAAATACAAACTTCCTTCCCACTTTATTCAGACTTAGGACTGACAACTTAAACGTATAGTTGGTGTGGTTAAAATTTGTTTTGTTTTTGTATTGCATAAAAAAAGTCCAATTCAATTTTGAATTGAATCTAGTCCGTATAATATATAATAAAAATTAATAATATAATGTGAATAATATTTGTATTTGTATAAAATAAAAAATAAAAAATAATTATTAGGCGTGCGCAGACTTTTTTCGCAGGGGATGCTAATCACCAGGTCGCGGTGATATCGTCGGATTCGGGATTATCCCAACTTCTATTATCAATGGAAATGTACTTGATAAAAATTTTAAAAAATTAAATAAAATACGTAGCCTGAACTGTCAAAAATTTCTAAACAGATTTCTATTTATAAAAATGTAATAAAAAAAAAACAAGCTGACTCCGCAGACCGCAGGAGATGCCATGGCATACCCGGCATCCCCCCTGCGCACGCCTATGATAATAATAGAAAAAAATCAAATTTTATTAGGTTTATTGAGATAGCTCAAACACTTCACATAGTCATACTGTGTAATTTTTTGTAAGCTATAATCTGAAATTTTATTATGAATATACCTAGTTTTGTTTTTCTTCTGTTTTTTTACTTATTTTTTAAGGTCTATTTAATTCTGATGTTCTTATCTTTATATATGTATTTGTTTGAAACATTTTTAAAACTTCTATTATTTTGAATATATTATGATGATTTTTTCTATTATTATTATTATAGTATACCTAAAAAAATTGAGTTGGATTTTTTTTATCCAATACAAAAACAAAACAATTTTGAAGTTGTCATTCCTAAGTCTTAATAACTTAACTTTTTCCGTGTGGGAACTTACGTACGGGCGTATTTTTTTCGTGAGAAAACTTACATATGTACTCGCTTATACCTGCTATGTTTCGTGTGGGAACTTACCAAATCCCCCAAAGTAGGTAATATATAGGTAAGTATAATGTTGTATTGTATATGTATAAACCAAATAGTATCTATAGTAATGTGTAAATCGCAAAATTTAAGATGTTGTACCTATACGAAACGGTTTACAATTTTATGCTTCTTCAATATATAATAATATATATATTATATAATATATTATTTCATATTTGTCACTTTTGCATTCTTCGAAGATTGGTAAATGAGGCATTACTAGTTATAAGAACTTCTAATACGTACATATTATATTTGAAACGTTCACATTCTCGTGAAAATAAATAGTTGTAAATACCAATCCAATGTAAGAATACGTTAAGTGGTATCAAAAAACATAAAAATGTATTTTGTTAGTAACTGTTGTATCCTATGTGTATTGAGTGAATGTAATCACGTTTTGAGCTTTAAGTATAAAACAAGGTCACTCATATTTTTTTAAATTTTATGTTTGATAAATGTTCAATATTTTTCATATAAATTATTATTATTTCTGTGGGTGTCATAAATTATTTAAATAGTCTATTCGTATTATATAAACATGTCTTATACGCGGCTTGCACTTTTAGGTACTAAGAAAACATTAATTAAACTTAATAAATACCCATTAAAAAATTAATCATTTATATATTAAAAATTGTTTTCCCTGGCACAGGAAAGGTACAGTGTAGTGATTTAACATAAAAAAAAAAGGTAGGTACAGTATAGGTACACACGACATTCCCTTTCTGCAGGAGTTTCAATAGTGTCTATATATGTTTATACTCGTCTAATGCGAGTATAATATAGAAAATAAATATTAGGAATAGGATATCTATTTTCACTACAAACATTCAGCGTGGTCAGTGAAGAAAGAGGATATGCGGGATACGTGACACTCCTCTGATGATTACGTCAAGGCTTTATTCTGCGTGTTTGGACTAGTAGGGTAGTGTTGATAGTGACCGCTTCCCTCTATAGAAACTTTTGCTTTTGAACACGCGTGTGCCGGGTAATAGGTATATAATAATAATATAATATTACTGAAAACGCAGATGGGTTCGTCCAATCTACGATTTATAGGGACCCGTTTCTACCGTCATATAAATAATTCAAATTAAAATAGGTAGGTGCCTATATACGGAATTATTATTAATATTGTAATAGTTTGTTGGTTAAATAGTAACTTTTTTCCCCCATAAGACATTAAAATGAGTAATACCCTGCGGCTTGTTTCCCATGATTCATGAAAACGAAACGCGAAATTGTTATAGGTACTGCGATTTTGAGAAAATTATATTTTAATCCTATACCTAATGGTTTTTAAATAACAATTATTAATATTCGTCAAAATAAAGTGTTCATTTTTTTTTTAAATTTTCTATCTGAAATGTACGAAACTTTAAAAATTAATATTTCATTCTTCTTTTTTTTTCAACTTTCAATTAACATTTTAGTTTCAAATTGAAAATTATATTACTAAATAGTAGAATAAATAAATATGGAAATTTCGACTGTCTATAATTAATATTTAATATCCAAACATTGAAGTAATAGTTTTATTTTTATGTTTAGCTATTTAGATTGTATGTTAGTGGCAATTGAAAGTGGAACGAATTAATTAATACTTCTCCTTAAAATTGTTGGTACTGGTCGCTGGTGCACTACTCCATCCATTCAAATTAACTTTAATTGCTTATTTGTTATGAATTAAGTGCTATTCGTTTAATATTTGGTATATTGTATAATATAATATGATACATATTTTGAAACTTTTTTTACAGGAATTTAAGTCAGTATACTCAGTATAGACACGTTAAAATACGTGTTTGTTTGTTTGTTTGTTTGGTTAAATCATTTTTATCTAAATTTACTAATTTACATATTGTCTCGTTGCGCTATCGCGCCGTGCGTCGGGTCGTCCACGACGACAACCACTTATTATTATTAAATATTATACTATTTTAGATTCTGAACGAAGTGATGAATGTAATGATTTTACAATGATGTGTGTTTTTTTTTTTTGTTTTTGTGTCTGTGTACAGCATAACTAGTCGAAATAATGCTTCGATTTCAAACTTTGGGGGTGGTCTCCGATGTAAAAGTGAATATCCTTGGTGCATTATAAAGGTCAAAAGTAAACATTTACCAACAGTTTTCAAAAAAATCGAGAAAAAAAAAAAAAAAAATGACAGATAAACGGGAATTTTTACGCAAAACCAGTTTTCGACCAAATCGATTTTTTTATATGGTTGTAATTCAAAAACTAATCACTGTAAATACTTGAAATTTTCTCCAAATGTTTATATTAGTGTTATCTATACACAGTTTAATTTTCACAAATTTTTGACTCTTTTTGAGTTAATTATAGACCACTGAAATTTTAAATTTTGTTGAGATTTTTTTTTTTGAAGTGCCGGTAAAAAAATGTTGAAAGACCAAAAAAACTTGAAAATTTAATACAATGTTCCTTATAAATTGTTCTTATTGTAACTAAAAAAAATTAAAAATGGTTAGTTACAATTTTTTTTTATAAGCGTTTATAGTTCAAATTTTTACGAAATCTGTCGAAAACGCGAAAATTTGCAAGTAATTTTGAAGTTGAAAAATCATAAAATTTTTTGGTTTTATAACTAAAGATTAAAAATACAACACTAAGTTTTCCATAAGTTTTACTTCAAGTAGCTATAGAGCAACTTTGAAGCATCATTATAGGAACAATTTTAAGTGCGTTTGAATTTTAAATTTTTACGAAATAGCGTTACGATAACGATTTATCCTCAAACGAATTTAAACATTTGTTATTATTCAAAAAGTATAAGTCGTAGATACTTGAAAATTTCACAAGTTATTTAGATTGGAATTTTCTTTACATGATTTAATTTTCAAAATATTTTGACTTTTCTTGAGATATTTATAGACAACTGAAATTTTCAATTTTTCTGAAAATTTTCTTTTGAATTGTCAATAAAATTTTTTTGGCTCTATCAAAATACTTAAAAATTTAATACAAAGTTCCTCATAAAATATTCTTATAGTAATTAAAAAATTATAAAATTACATTGGCACAATTTTTTTTATTAGCATTTGAAGTTCAAATATTGACTTAATACGTAAAAATTACGGCAATTTTCAAATTATCTTAGATAGAAATTCATAAAAGTTTTACTTTTTAGATCTAAGATTTGAAAATTTAATACAAGGCTCCTAACATATTTTTACAATAGCAGTTGAAAAATAAAAGATATATATAGCCACACATTTTTTTTATAAGCATTTAAAATTCATATTTTGACTAAATACGTAAATATTACGGCAATGTTCAAATTATCTTAGATAGAAATTCATAAAAGTTTTTCTTTTTAAATCTAAGATTTGAAAATTTTTAATAATCTATAATATATCGTAGACAGATAAACCATCTCCGTTCAGAATCGTTTTTCGTATACAATGATACCTATCATTGCATTCAAATTTAACCTACCCTAGTCAGAGGTCCACCCCACCCCCTAATGTACAGCAGAGCGAAATCCACTTACCCGTTTTTTTATTTTAATTTTATTTGATGTGTCGTTATCGCTTAGCCACCCGCCTTGTTCGGAGCGTACGTTGAATTATTATAATATTTTAATGTTATTATGCTTCAAAATATTTAATTTTGTTCTTTTATTTTTTTTAAAACATTCTGACAACGAATGACGATTGTGGGTGGCCATCTCCTACAATAATAAGATATTATTTTTATCGCGGAAAGTCTACACAAGTCAACAATATCATATAACGTTAATAATTAATTATCTATAAAAAAAAAAATAACAATAATAACATTATGCGGGCATGTGGCATTTGTAGTATTTGTACATGTTATCGAAACTTTTATATTTGAAATATATATATATAATTCGACCCCCCCCCCACCCAAAAAAAAAAATATAATCCTGGCTACACGCCTGAGAAAAGTTGATGATTCATTCTATTATTTATTAATCAATCATTATTGTATTTGTCAGAGAGCGCGAAACGATTTACGCTTCAATCATCTGCGTGCGATTATCAGGATGTCAGGAATTTGATAAAGAGGATAAGTTTTTAATAAGTAGATGTGGATGAGATGGCAGACGATTACTGAATCTTTTAAGTATCTTTTATAGTAGCATTTGACTTCTTAGAATACAGTTGTTTTTATGTTAAATTTAATACGTAGGAAGGGGTTTCAATCATTAGTTTTCACTGTTCTGAAGGCGACGTATTGAACAAATTGAGTATTTTTTGCGTTTGATTTTTTTCTCTACATTCCTTACTGAACTGAAGTCCTTAAGTATACAAATTGGTTTGAAGATATTTCTATATAATATAAGAAGTTTATTTTAGTTTAATATTAACAGATGTGTATTTATTATTAATTTTTGTAAATTATTTTAATTTTTAATTGCCAATATAATTATTGATCATCGAAGTTCGGCGTATTCCGGGGAAAAAAAAAAATACAAAATAAAACTTCATATTTTAATTTGTTTAGAATCTCTAAATCTGTGGACTGTGGTAATTCGAATCGTAACCGATCTAGCGAGTGTTTGGACCATTCACAGCACTAATGCTCAAATGCATCAACTCACGGACTCTACTCGTGACGACTATTATTTAAAGCAGAGGTCGGCAACCCGTGGCCCACGAACCAATTTTTTATAGTCCGCACAAAGATGGTTAATTTTCGTGTTTTATTTTTTTTCTGAAAAAACAATTTTCTTCCTTATAATAATATGAATTTTCTATATTCCTATTTCCATGAAAAATAATCAAATATAATACCAATACATAATTATATAGTATTATTATATCATATTTTTTTTATTAATGTGGCCCTTAATTGAAAAAAAAAATTTGGCCAGCTGGTTAAAAATGGTGCTGACCTCTGATTTTTTAGGAACGGTTTTTTCTGCAGCATCAAACATTGAAACAGCTCGGTCGCAACAGACGTCGACTTACCTATGTATGTCCGGACAGGTGGTGACGCTATAATCGCTGTGTCAAGACGCTGCAGGGAAACCGTAGATTAACATAAACCAAAACCTATATACATTATTTATAAAATATTTACAATAATAATAAAGTTATATAATTATCGTAATAATACGATTTTCAAAACAATTATTATTTTGAAAATCGTACGAATTAAACAAGTTATCAATGATTAACCATTATATGTTTCCATGACATATCTGACAACTAAAAATACTAATAAATAAAGAAATCGGTATAGTTTCTGAGTTTCATACTATATGTTCTTAAAAAACCAAAATCATGAAGATTGTTATCATTGTTAATCATTAATTGAATATTGTTTGTAGATTTAACTAGGTACATTTAGATTTAAAGAAATTTATAAATAATTGTTATGTACCTACTATTACAATTGTATAATATATAGGTACTGGTACTAGCAACTAATTGGCAATTAAAAATGAATTAATAATTTTTTGTAATTTTATTATTATAATAATAGACAGTTAAATATCAACATTATTAATTCCAAATAACAATGTTTGTATAAATCTAAATAAAAAAAATCTCACGTTATTATTCAATGATTATTTATTTTGTATTTTGAAATATATTTATACATATCATTAATTATTAATCTGAAATATCTTCTTTTTTTTTTGAATGCATTCGAATGGCTTGATAAATACTAGATATGTATTTCATCTTGCTTTCAAACATTAACAGCGTGATTTATTGCCGCGTCTACCAAAATAATACATTTTTAATTTTAAAATAAATATAGATAAATTTAATGATATAATAATATGACCTAATTTCTTTCAGAACAATAATGTAAATTGTGATCGTTTAGGTCAACAATGCATTACATTTATTTTATCGTTTTAATTATTTATGCGTGAAATACGAAAAATCTCACTTTTTTTGCATTAATCTTTTGTAATAATTTAAAGACACAAATGTCGATTTTTTGCACTTGCATTTGTTACACTTTCCGCGTAATCCCGGTACCTTATTTCTTGTCATTTTCAATGTTATTGGACTCATCCATCCAGTTTTTTGGCCGCATTTCACACAAAATGATATTTTGTAACTAGCTGCAGTTGACATAGTGGAATCCTAGGGCGTTATTATATTATTAATTAAACTGTATATAAGTATGAATTTAGTTATATTAATCGTTTAATTATACTTACGTTTAAATGGATAACACTCTTAGAAAATTAATTAATGGGTTAAAATATTTCCAACTATTTTCAACTGTAACGTTTATTTTCGAAATCAACAATGAACTAGGTATGTAGAAATATAATAATAATTTACAATCTAGGTGTTTCAATAAACATTTTGACTGTGGCCAGCACAGTTTAGTTAATATGTGATAGCCAGAACATTAATATTATTATTTTAATAATTACATGTTAATGAATAATAATTTAATTTAAAAGTTATTTTACTTTTATTTGAAATTCATTTTTTTTCTGTAGTTTTTTATTCGAATTAGTGTTAAACAGTTGCTTACGAAATGTTGATTAAAAATTTTTATAATTGTAAACTAACTAAAATAAATACTAGCTAGATTTTGTCAAGATGTTTACGCTCGAGGCTCGAACATGATGTATTACTTGTTTATTATAAACTTTGGTAGAATGTTGTACCTATATAATATATATTATAACCTTTCTACATTATTTTTGTTTTAGTTTATCGTAATTCACTTTAATTTTTAACTTGATTGTAATAGCGAACATTTATAAAATTGAAGTTTATTTTATAAATAAATCCCATAGTTTAGCAAGTATTATATAAGTAATATAGGCAACAATTCGGTCTTCTGTCCAATTTTAAGTATAAGACCTATTAAATGGGAACCTACAAATTCGGACGTTGCTTATTTTTGTTTTATTTAATAGATTCCTTATCTTCTTAAAAGTAATACGCATAATATAATATGTTAAAACGGTACATGCGCGTAACTTGCACACCTTTATACCTATAGCACTGATAAATTATAACGTTTGCTTCACAGCCATGTCCGCCGCCGCCGACGGCGTATTGGAACTGCGCAATCTGCAGTATATATACACGGTAACTCATTAAAGTTTCTCAAGTTTCCGTCTGCGAATATTCTACCCTCATTTCACGAACGCTTAAAATTAATTTCTCAAAAGCGCGTTGGTTAGCGCCTTATAACCGATTTGACAGCAATGCGATTTTCCATCTCATTGGAGGGGATGCATCATGTATTTATATAATTACATGAAAGGATGACGAAGGGGTTTCGACAGCATCGCCAAGTAAAAAATAAATGTATTTATATTCATATATATATGTACCTATTGCATATACAGCAGGCTATAGGTAGGTAAGTATAACCTGATAGGTACACAGATGTATAACTAGACATTATGTTAAATTATTGTGAGAAAAAAATGTTCAATTTAAAAATAAAATTGTAGTATTGTAGTTATGATGTAATATTATGATATGATATATTATTATTGTTTTGTTACAATATATACATTATACATATATTAAATGTGAAGTGTACTATTATTATTCATTAATTATTGCTCACCAAAGACGGCCAACGTTTTATATTTTTAGCCAGTATGTAAAATTTGAATTACACAGCACGGTGCACGCATCGACAGATTTCCAATGTTATATATCGCAAGACTAATCATTAAATAAATACCAACTACATATATTATACATAGGTAGTTAATTATTTATAGTATATAATTTCTACTACTACTTATCATCATTTGCATACAGCGTGTGTGTCTACGGTCTAATGTCTCTACGGTGAGCACTCTGGAAACTATTATTTGATATAACATTCATCGTTCCCTTCAGAGGCGCCGACATTTAGATATTAGCGCGGGGGCAAACTCTTCTATTAAGTGAAAAAAAATTCTATAGTATGCTGTAGTTTGCTTATCGGGAGGAGTAATTACCAAATTGTCCCTTAACTCTATTTTAATACTCCTCTAGGGTGCTATAAATATATTTGTTTATAATTTATAAATAATATTATTTTAATTGAAAATTTTTAGTTTATATACTATAATGGTAATAAAATCAGTTCCGTCTCTATATTTCGGGAAAAAATGAAATGACAGATGTATTTTTAGACAAAATATAAAACCAAATAGTAGTGAGCGTCAAGCGATCTATAGTATTATTGATCATATTTAGGTAATATACAAATAAACAATCGTCGATGTTCTAATGAATATTTTCTTGTTATAATCTGGTATTTTAACCAAATAATTATTATTGTACACAACGGGGCACGGGGGTGAAATAATACTTTTGCCCCCGTTAAATCAATGTACGGGGGCGATCGCCCCCTTTGCCCCCGCGGAGTCGGCGCCTATGATTCCCTTCCAACCGTGAAAAATTAGTATTTACATTCCTAAAACACACACACGCGGGCGTGTTTGCTCCTGTAAGGATTTTCTTGACAACCACACTTTTCTTAACTTATTATAATATAATAATAGGTAAATCATTGTTAAATATTATTTCTCTTATACTTGATCTTCTGTACAGTTTTTTTTCACACTGCGTGTGTAGGTAGGTATTTATCTATATTATTATGTATATAGAATAATGTATACATATATACGGGTGCTTGGCCGTATACATATATAATAGGTACATAAACTCAATCCCATCCCCCACCACCTTGATTTCCCACTCTGCAGTAGTTCGTCATCGTCGAACCCCATCGGTCGAGCATTACTATGGAAACGCTTCATTACACGCATCACCACCCCCCTCCATCCACCCACCCCTTATGAAACTCGAACCACTCGAGTCACTCGCCACCATACCCCTGCCGAGACCCGAGGGGGATTTTTGAATGTCCGCATGACGTGTTGATTGCGTTATATTATGTGTTTGGCGCCCGTTAATTAATATGTTTATTTTCTCTTTTGTTCAAATGATCCGTATAGTAATACCCTGCATATATGTAGTATAATAGTGCATAGTTTTGTACCACATACAATATTAATACCTTTACTATATTGAATCTTCTACGCGTGATTAAAAATATATTATATTCTATGTAACGCGTATATACATACGTTGTATTTTAATTATTCGATTATGATATACGGTACCTATATTCAATATTTTTGATTATAAAATATCATTGAAGTTTTATAGGTGGACGACCGGAGATGATCGACATTAATAAGAACACTGTATAATATTGTGATCGGCTACATATATGTTACTGTATACTATATATATGCCTATTTTGGTGTTCGATTGTAATTTACGAATTTCACCATAAAATGATGATATTATAATATGAGGCTATTAAAATGTTATAATAATAATTACTAGGCACTTATCGTAGATTATTCTAATTTTTCTATTATTTAATATTTTGATTTTCGACATAGCTAACCAAAAATGGTACACGGTCGGTGTGTATACGGATGTAAATTCTTAATAATATATAAATTACTATATAATATATTCATGGATTCATAAGCTATAATTATATATTTTGCATTTTTAAAATAATTTTAAAGTAAATAAATAATTTAACTTCTATTTTTTTCTATTAAACATAATATTTTCATATACCTATATATTTTATATACGTATATATGCATATTATAAAGACTAGCAAATTATATACAGATAATAGATAATATATGTAGATAATAAGTATAAAACTTTATGTATATAAAGCGACTAGCGAGAGAAAGAGAAAACCATATTTATTATATACATAATATTATGCTCGTCGAAAATTAATTTTAGTGCTTAATAGTTCCCTATACTACGTTTACAAATACCAACACCTACAATTAATGTCAGTTGTACCGCATAATGTTACGGCCAGTGCCCTTTTTTATGCTTGCATTTAAAATAGGTATATACATGCTGTAAGTTAATACAAACTTCTCTGAACTCCGGTCTGCAGAGTTCTCGGGCGAACAAACGATAATAATAAATAAAATATGCGCAATTATTAATTTTCAGAATTCAGGAAGCTAATTTGTGCATAAACATTTAATAAAGATATGCACAATAGAAATAAAAGAGTTGTTTTATTTATTTATTTATTTTTTTGTCAACATTTTAATAATAATATGGTCTGTTCGTTCACAATGACTAATGAAGCCATATAGAAAATTAAATATAAATGATTCGTTGACGATATAAACGTATATGGAAATAACTGTGCGCAGTACAACCACACCTATTTATATATTATACCAGCACGTCCGGTCATAGAACCCACTAAATCAAACTTGTAACTTAAGCCACAGCCACTAGGAATTCTTCCACACCTTCGTTTTAGGTGCGTCACCTTGGCCCCGCCACTTACTATATATAAATTATAATTTATGTCAAATTATGTAATATCATTTGTAATGATTTGTAACCATCAAAAAAAAATTTGTAACCCACCCAAAACGGCTCAAAAAATTTTTTCAATGTGGCGGTGCCAGGGTGACGTCACCCCAGCCCCGCCAAAATGGAAGTTCGACTTGCAGGTACCTGAAACCTAGTTGAAATTATGTAATATCATTTGTAACGATTTGTAACCATCAAAAAAAAATTTGTAACCCACCCAAAACGGCTCAAAAATGTTTTTCAATGTGGCGGTGCCAGGGTGACGTCACCCCAGCCCCGCCAAAATGGAAGTTCGACTTGCAGGTACCTGAAACCTAGTTGAAATTATGTAATATCATTTGTAACGATTTGTAACCACCAAAAAAAAATTTGTAACCCACCCAAAACGGCTCAAAAAATTTTTTCAATGTGGCGGTGCCAGGGTGACGTCACCCCAGCCCCGCCAAAATGGAAGTTCGACTTGCAGGTACCTGAAATCTAGTTGAAATTATGTAATATCATTTGTAATGATTTGTAACCATCAAAAAAATATTTATAATCCACCCACATTCATTTAAAAACAATTTAGACCACCAACTCTGATATAAAATATGACAAAATATCTCATTTTCTTAAATATTTTCCCCATCTTTCCTTTTGACTAAGTGGTGCATGTCAATTTTTTTCAATTTTCGATGGTAATTACTTTGTAATTTTCTATTGTTTACCGTATTATTACTTTTACTTTTAGTAAAATAATGAATTATTTATACCTTTATATTATATTATATGTTTTTTTATGTTTTAAGATTATATATTATAAATAATAGCTAATCTTTATGTTCATTTATGCCATAATATAACACGATAAACGTTTTTTACGCTATATGTTATTGTTAATACATGTTTTATATTCAAAACGTACAAAATCACAAAGTATAATAAACTTAAAAATCATTTTGAGTTTATCAAAATACAAATTGGGTTAAGTCCATTATCGATAATATTTCCATAAACAGCCTTACTTAAATTTAAATTTTTTTTAGTCTCTTAATCCCAAATTATTTACATTACATATGTATTAGTTCAGTTCTTAAAGCTATTATTTGTAAATATAAACACCAACCTTTGTCTTATGGTCGGTGAATATCGTAAAATTGCGATTTAAATTCACATATTATTTAATACAATGTAATTCTTATATGTTTTTAATTAAATATTTATTAATCAATAACAATACTTACATTAGTTGGTAGCTATTTTTAATGTTTTCTCAGGTCTTTTTGGACATAATATATACTATATAGTTTCTACTGAGGATTGAAGGATGTCGATATTATGGTCTTAGAGAAGAGGTCCGTTAACATTGAGTATGTATTTATTTTGTATTTAAAATGAAAAATATATAAAATTAATAATTTATTGTTTTGTATAAAATAGAATTTCAGCATTAACTGTACAGCTATTTGATTTTGATGATACTTGCTCTTTTAGATCGTCATAGCATTGCCATTGACCATTTGATCTTAAAGCATATGCTGTATAATGACCGTATGATTGCCTTAATTCCCTTGCCGATCCATCAAATGCAATTACCCCTCTTAAATTGTACACATCACCATGAACTTTTAATTTCTTGCTGATGTCCCCAAGTTTTAACAAAACCTTTTCAGCATAGTTTTGTGAAACTTTTGTTGCACTTTCAAGGTAACAATATTTACCGGAAGCTCTAAAATCTATTAATAATGAAAATATGAACATAACAATTAAATATTATAATACATTATTTAAAAATACTACATAATATACTACAAAAATGATTTTTTTTCTTTAATTATTTGTATATTTTTTTGGGTCTGTGTTTTTGTCTATTGTGGTATTACTCCCCAGTTATTTTATGACTGAATTTTGGTTTTGTTCAAGAATAACAATTAGGCACAAAAAAATTAAGTCAAATTTTATTTTTACTTGAAATATTAAATAAACTAAAAAGACCAAAAAATACGAATAACGATATATAGGATCTTTTGCCACTTTTCCATATGCTTTTAAAATACCTAATTGAAATGTTTATATTTACCTTTTGGTATTGACAATAATTCCACAACAATATGGTTGGTTGGTTTTGTAACCACTTCTCTTGAACAATTACAATTGAAGCTAACGCATAACTTTGTATATGATTGAAAAAACTTGTCCATATCTTTTTGTAAATCAATATTGCCATCAACGCCAAGTAGTGTAATAACAACTTTTCCCGCTAAACTTATCTCTTTTTCAAAACATATATTATTTTGACAGCGATCAAACCTTGTATATGATGGCATATTTTCTAATAATTTTTCGCACATTGATGCGGCCGTATCTACTGTGTTTATTAGCATTATACCTCCCACTAGATTTTGGCTCTCCGTAATAAAATGTAGTACAAGCAAGTAAACGCGATCTTTATATAGTTCTTTAGTCGGTCTCTTTCCAATCATTTTCGTAACAAATTCAACTATATTTCCTTTATTTTCTTCTGTAAAACATTTTCTATAATTCTCACTTTCTGCAACTGACACCGCTAAAATTGATAACAAAGAATCAGCTGAACAAGTATTAGTCAGCAATACTTTGTTATATCCTGGTACGTATACAGGTCTGTTTTGAAAACAAGAACCATTTCGGAGAAGTGCAATTTCATTCGACGTTATGGTGTTATTTAAATCTATATGTTCGAATCCAGGCTGTTTAACTAAGTATGACTTCATAGAACGAGTTTTTGATGATAATATACTTCCTTTCTTTTTCCAATTTTCAATTGAATTTTTTTCCTCATCTAATTCATCTATTTTATTACATGCCAAACAAATTCTTTTTTCTCCACAACCTTCTTCACTTAAAGGGTCTTCTACAGAACATCCTGCAAATATATGAACGGCTTTATTGCAGTTGCTACAACGATGGAGACCTGTTGGAAAATCTCCATTTTTACAAGCAATACATGATGGTGCTAATGTATTTCGACTAGGTTTGTTAAATGTTGTATAAAATTCATCAGAAGAAAGAGGGCTACAAATTGGTTCTGAATCATCTTTGATCAAAGGAACTTCAGTTGATTTTTTAGTTTCCTTAGCCTGTAGAATAAGATGGTCACCTCTGTAAAATTCTACTAACCGTTCGACAAAATCATCCACTCTAATCGGCAAATTATCATTTTTAAACACTCTGTTTTTTATATTATTGAAATTGCTTTCGATTCTGCTACTTGAAGCAATATTGTCACCATATCTGAATAAATTAACCATTATATTGGACCAACAAGGAAATAATTTCATGGTGTTAATAATGATTGGGATAATTTCTGGAATATATTGGGCGTTATCAAATTCACCTTCAATATCACCAATTTTTTCTTCGCATTTTGAAGCCAACAATTTCGACCAGTCCTTGAATGAATTTAATGTATCAAACGAATCCAAAAAATCAAATTCTAATGTCTGCTGTTCTTCAATGTTGTTTTCTGATTCATTAATAAATGAATCTATATTCGCGCTATTACTACTGATCAGGGACTGCAGAAACTTTTTACTCTGACTACATTGGGTATCCTGTTTTAGTGTGTCAACATTTGATATAATATGTCCATCATATTTGCTCATAGCTACTATGAATATAGCTTCTAATATTTGCTCTGCATTTTTCATGGAATCACAAGTTATTAAAAGTACTATAGATCTAACAAATAATTGTTTAGTACGCTGATGACGTGAGTTTTTAAGTGGTTTCCACTGTGTTATCAAATGTATAAAATGATTAATATCGTTGCGTATAAAAAATGTTGGTATTTCAACATCTTTATCACCACGGCATAACAAAAAACAAACTTTTAGATATTTTTCCAAAGAATCGTATTGTGTGAATGCTTGGACAGTAGCTGACATTAAAGCTAAGGATTGGTCAGTTATTGAAACTTTGGGGGGTTTTAATCCACATTGGAGCCATCTTTTAAGCCATAAACTAATCGATATATTGTCGTGCTGTTCGGACAACATTGATGTAACAGTAAAACTTTGATCTTCTACTTTCATAATGCCTTCATATAGAAAAATAGAACTACAATAATTATTGCCATATTTTTTTATCTTCTTACAAACACCTCCTGTTGCATCAAAACTAATTGTGGGCACTGCACATTTTGTATATTGTTCTTTATATATTTTCATTTGTAAATTTGTCCAAAAATGCACAAAAAATTTATCAAATCCTATATCCCTAATTGCACCATCATATTTATGAATCTGCTTCATTATACCAAGGGCATTAATAGGATCTTGATGATGTCTTAAGGATAAGACTGCCCTATGCTTAGTCATTCTAAGAGAAGCTAAACTTGGTATTTGAGGTGGCATTGAATCACCTGAAAATATTTAATTAAATATCACCCAGTGATTATCTATATGGCCATAATTAACAATAATAGTTGTCCAATTTTAATATAATATGGAACACATCAATAAAGTTAAAAATTAGGACTAAAAATATCAACAACTTAATTTAATCTCGATAAATAACTAAAGTTAACTTTTTTTTTTAAAAGATAGATAAGTGGATGAGTTGCGCTTCTGTACAATAGTTCCCAGTATGTGATCGTAATTTTTAAGTTAAGGTAGTTAAATTTTTGAAAAAATCGAACTTAAATATTGGTGTAACTCTAAAACAAATTACTGTAGATACATATCATTTTCACTGAATGTTTATATTGGCATTTCCTTAATTTGATAAAGTCTTCAAAATATTTCAAATCTTTTTAAGTTATTGATAGACAATTGAAATAATTTTTTTTTTCTACAAATGTCAATAAAACTATTATAAATATGGTTTTTTTTTAGTCAAAATTTAGACTAAATTACAAATTAAATAACCAAGAATAAAAATTTCAGTTATATTGTTGCAATTTAAAAATATTGAAATTTTTAGAGTATACTTAATTTTAATTGTAACAACTAATGTCTTAAACGACTTTCACTATTAGTGTATAGTACAGTGACGTAGCGTGTGCTGTAGATAATACATAAAAATATCTAATTTTACCTTCTGCTTAACATTTTTTTAATTGTTAAATTATTTTTATTAATTTTCGTAGGACATTAATTTTTAATAATTTTTTAGAAAAATATCTTAAACTTAATTTATAATATTGATTGATAAAAATAATAAAGCAATTGGTAAAAATGTTACCACTTGAGTTAATTTTTGTTAAATATAGATTTTTTTATTCGATATAATATTTTTCATAAACAAATAAATAGTTAATACTAGGAAATCTCTATTTTTAAAGTTCACAATTAAAAATAATGTGCATAAAATACAAATTTAAATAGGAATAAAAAATCTTAATAAAAAAGTCAATTTGATATACAAATCTATATTCAATATACAAAATTATTTTTTTATTTTTTATTAAAATTTAATTTATTTTTTCTTATTAAATATTGAATTTTTTTTATAACTCGGTGTTTTTTATTCCAATTAAATTTTTTAAATTCATTTAAACATTTTTTATTCAATATACATTTTAAATAAATATACATTTTTTTTCATAAAAGTAATAATATAGATTTAAAAAAAAAATTCTAAATAAAAAAAAATCTGACAAAATTTAATTTAAATAATAATGTTTAAATGAATTTAAAAATATCTAGTTGGAATAAAAGTTTAGTTGTATAAAATCAATACTTAATAATAAAGGTGTATTCAATAAAAAATCGAATTTTTGTAAAAAAAAAAAAAGCTGAATTGTATAAAATAATCAATATTTAGGTAATTAAAAAATTAATTTTTAATAAAAAAAACATTTTAATTAATATAAAAAAAATTATTCAGAAAATTAATTTGACTGGTTGACATTTTTATAAATTGTATTGACTAATTATTAATTAATTAATTATTTATTATTAATAAATGAATAAAAATTTAAAATCAGTGAATTTTTCCAGACCCCCCCCCCACAATAATTTTAGTTTTAAAAAAAATACTAAACCTCTATAAACGAAATTAAATAATGAGATTACAAACCAATACAAACCGGCTACACACCAATGGAGTAAAAAAAAATTCAAAATTCGAAATTTAGGGGGGGGGCGGCTGGGGAAATGTATCTCGATAAGCCTATTACTTACTCTATCAAGGATAAACCTATATTTTCTGTGCATTGCATTATCGCCATTCGCCACAAGCCCACAATATTGTCAATTACGTGATGTACACAACCAGAAAGTAATGATTTATTTTTTTACTAAAAATTAATGAACTTTGTAATTTTAATATGATCCAGTATAATATACTTTGTGTGGAAGTATTTTATTGAACATTACACATTATACTAGATTTACCAAATTTTAAGAATAAAGCAAATCTTTATCTATATCGTAATTTTTATTTTTATTGTATTTTAATACTCACTGTTTTTCTATAGAATAAAAAAAATTATTTTGTATTCAA
Source organism: Diuraphis noxia (assembly GCF_037042655.1). Classification (NCBI taxonomy): domain Eukaryota; kingdom Metazoa; phylum Arthropoda; class Insecta; order Hemiptera; family Aphididae; genus Diuraphis; species Diuraphis noxia. The sequence goes on along the minus strand of NW_028301711.1, from coordinate 100,236,789 downwards.
GTTTTATAATGAATAAAAACGCAACAACATAAACAATATACTTAATTACATTATTTCTATAATTTGTTAATAAAATAATACAGTTGTGTATTGTTATTGAGAAAGCACATAATATTGAATGTATTAAATTAAGAAACCAACTTATAGCGTGTATAATATGATGAAAAACGATTTTAAATGAAGATAAGCAAAGATAAAATTAAACTGAATTTGTAATATAGTACTATGTTTTTAAAGAAAAAAAAAGCGGGTAAGTGGATGTCACTCTGCTGTTGGGGGGGGGGGGGGGGGTTAGGGGGTTGGATGGACCTCTGACTAGGGTAGGTTAAATTTGAATGCAATGATAGGTATCATTGTATACGAAAAACGATTCTGAACGGAGATGATTTGTCAGTCTAGGATATATTATATTTAAATATTGTCATATATTCTATTTTGAAACAAATATTTTATTTTCAATTAGGACGCATATTTTGCATAAGGCATGGTTAATCAATTTTTCCAAAAAACTTGCATGTAGTTATCATAATTCATAATACCTTATATTATCGTAGATATATACCTGGTTTGAGGATAAATCGTTGTCGTTACGCGATTTCATAAACATTTAATACTCGAACACTCAAAACATTTTTCTTATAATGACGCTTTAAATTTTCTCTATAGCTACTTGAAGGAAAACTTATGGAAAACTTAGTGTTATATTTTTAATTCTTAGTTATAGACACAAAAAATTTTTATGATTTTTCAACTTCAAAATTACTTGCAAATTTTTGCGTTTTCGAGAGATTTCGTAAAAATTTGAACTGTAAACGCTTATAAAAAAAAATTATGACAAACGATTTTTAATTTTGTTTAGCTTCAATAAGGTTAGGTAATAACTAATAAGGAACCTTGTATTAAATTTTCAAGTTTTTTGGTCATCTAAAATTTTTTACGTACACTTAAAAAAAAAATTCTCATAAAAATCGAAAATTTCAGTGGTCTATAAATAACTCAAAAAAAGTCAAAAATTTTAAAATTAAACTGTATATATATATATATATATATCACTAACATATACATTTGGTAAAAATTTCAAGTATTTACAGTGATTAGTTTTTGAATTACAACCATATAAAAATCGATTTGGTCGAAAATTGGTTTTGCGTAAAAATTTCCGTTTTTCTGTAATTTTTTTTTTGTTTTTCTCGATTTTTTTGAAAACTGTTGGAAAATGTTTACTTTTGACCTCTATAATGCAACAAGGATATTCACTTTTACATCGGAAACCACCCCCAAAGTTTGAAATTGAAGCATTATTTCGACTAGTTATGCTGTACACAGACACAAAAAAAACACACATCATTGTAAAATTAATACATTCAATCTAAAAATATTAAAAATCTAATAAGAATATTTTCTTTATTATTAAATAAACATAAATAAGGGTATTGTACATTTGTATATATATATTGGTGCATAATTATAAGAATAAAAGTAAATTTTGGTGTTTGTTGGTTTTAAAAAAAACCATTTTATAAAATTGAAGCAAATAATCTTAAAAAGGGCTATTTAAAAAATCAACGCGAATAGTCTTAAATTTAATTTAATCTACGCTAAGCCCTGAAATAACTGTTTGATTTAATTGATGTGAATAGTTCTGAAAACAACCATTTAATGACTCAGGTAGTTGAGTGCATAATGTATCTGATTTGATTAATTGGGAATTTATTTTATAAATTTATTAACTTACATTTTTTTTTTTTTTTTTTTTTTGAAATAACAATATAATTAATAAGTATAATTTTTTTTCTGGATGCTTTTGAAAATTACTGGGAATTTTGAATTTCGACCTCAACAAGTGACCACAACGCAATAACTAAATTCGTTTTTTCGCCATAAAAGCTACTGAAGTTTAAAATCGAAGCATTATTTTTACTGCATACTTATCGTGTAGACAGACACAAACAAAAAAATAAAAAAAAACACATCATCGTAAAATCAATGCATTCATCGCTCCACTTAGAACGTTTATAAAGAAGCGCGTAACTTATTTTGCCTATTAATATCATATTTTCTATATATATATATATGAAATATATTAATAATTATTATTTACCTTCTACCATTAATCGATTGGCTTCATTTCGTCTGTACACAGATGGAGCTATATGCCGATTTAACATCGCATCTATAGATCGCTCTTTTTCTGAACCAGCCAATTTTCGTTTTTTATAATGATTTGTTTTGAAAGATCCAGTATACGTACAGTTCATTAACACTCTATAAGTAATAATAATTACATAAAAATAATCAAAGTTTAAAATAAAAAATTTCCTGATAAAAATTGTATTACCGAGTATTTTCTGATGGTACATCTTTTATTTCACCATAAAATATTGACCCACATTCCGTGCATTTTCCATGAACTGACACATATACATTTCCCGATGGTCGTACGCTTGCCCTTTTGTATGTAATTGGACAAGGGAGTTTCGTATGTAAAAAAAAATGATCATGAACCACGTTGCTCCAATTAAACGGCGCCAAAACTTCATAAGTTCTGGTACGTTTCTCCCCGCAGTACAATTTACTCTGGGGACTTATACTAGTCCATTCTTCAGAAGAAAATGTTAATGTAAAATTAATCACATCAGCTGCAGTTGATTCATTTTCATCACTCGTATAATTATCATCTTAAATTACCAAAAATTAAAAATTATGTATATTAAAAATAGTTTAAATTAAATGATTTTAAAAATGTAATTAAAATATTATATATAATATATAAATCATACTACCGCTTGCTTTATCTTGGGTAGGGTTACTCTTCTCTATCAATGGAAGTAATCCCAACTTTTCTTTGATTCCTCCACGATTAAGAGCTACTCTAACCCGAATTGATGCCGCAGTGACTTCTGTATCAAATTTTGAATTTATAATATTTGCTACTTTATGCCATACTTGGTTCTTTGTTCCAGCAATATCTTAAAACAATAATAATTTAATGCAATTATCTAATCATGCGAATTGTATTTCCTAATTTTGAATACTATTAACATACTTTTTCCATCCTCAGTGATAATTTCATTTTTAAACTTTAATATTTCAGCATCTAAGATGGCACTTTCTATTTTAGCTTTTCTTCCCATACTAAATAAATAATAAGCATGTAGTAAATATTTTATAAAAATAATGTATAAAGTATCTATAAACATGAATAACTTAAGTTCTATAAACTATAGTATAGTTAATAGTTATAGATTTCTAGTTATAGTAATCTGACTTCTCTGTTATTTAAATGTAAATTGCAAACGTAAAAAATAATTTATCATATTTATACTACTTACCTTTTGATATTTAACGACTTTATAAAATAAGTAGGTAAGTCCAAATCGATGTGAATCGAAAAAAAACTTAATTACTGTAATTGAAAATTCTAATAATAACAAAAACATAACACATCCACTATCCACAGCACAAGTGGTAATGAACAGATAACGATTATAATAAATACGTATTAAAATAATTCAACTGTATAAAAATAAAAATAGAAGTAATGATAATCATAATAATATATTTAAACCAAATCGAAAAATAATATAGCGCGTTAAAAATAGAACTACATCAGCAGCCTATACTCTAATAAATATATATACATTCGTTATCTGTAAACATTATAATTAACGTAATATTGGGGATGAATAAAAAAACGCACTGTTTTGCCCACAGAGTTACTATGACAATTCAATTTTATGATAAGTATTTTTATTCTAAAACCAAAATTGAGAGAGTTATACTCCGAATGCATAAAAAACGCGTTTTGTCTATGCCGTACATATGCAAGCACAGGCGTGTACAATGTCCTATGCTCCTATAAATATGAATTATATTATGTCCAAAACTACCTAAAACACATTAAAAATAGGTACCAACTAATGCAAGTGTTGCTATTGATTAACAAACATTTAATTAAAAACATATAAGTATTACGTTGTATTAAATATGTTTCCTTCAGTTGTATTGCTCGAGATAAGTGGTTACAAAACCAACCAAAAGGTAAATAAAAACATTTCAATTATTTTAAAAGCATATGAGAAACTGAAAAAGATCCTATAATCGTTATTCATATTTTTTGGCGTTTTTAGTTTATAATATTTCAAGTAAAAATAAAATGTTGACAATCATACGGTCATTATACAGCATATGCTTTAAGATCAAATGGTCAATGGCAATGCTATGACGATCTAAAAGAGCAAGTATATCATCAAAATCAAATAGCTGTACAGTTAATGCTGAAATTCTATTTTATACAAAACAATAAATTATTAATTTTATATATTTTTCATTTTAAATACAAAAAAATACATACTCAATGTTAACGGACCTCTTCTCTAAGACCATAATATCGACATCCTTCAATCCTCAGTAGAAACTATATAGTATATATTATGTCCAAAAAGACCTGAGAAAACATTAAAAATAGCTACCAACTAATGTAAGTATTGTTATTGATTAATAAATATTTAATTAAAAACATATAAGAATTACATTGTATTAAATAATATGTGAATTTAAATCGCAATTTTACGATATTCACCGACCATAAGACAAAGGTTGGTGTTTATATTTACAAATAATAGCTTTAAGAACTGAACTAATACATATGTAATGTAAATAATTTGGGATTAAGAGACTAAAAAAAATTTAAATTTAAGTAAGGCTGTTTATGGAAATATTATCGATAATGGACTTAACCCAATTTGTATTTTGATAAACTCAAAATGATTTTTAAGTTTATTATACTTTGTGATTTTGTACGTTTTGAATATAAAACATGTATTAACAATAACATATAGCGTAAAAAACGTTTATCGTGTTATATTATGGCATAAATGAACATAAAGATTAGCTATTATTTATAATATATAATCTTAAAACATAAAAAAACATATAATATAATATAAAGGTATAAATAATTCATTATTTTACTAAAAGTAAAAGTAATAATACGGTAAACAATAGAAAATTACAAAGTAATTACCATCGAAAATTGAAAAAAATTGACATGCACCACTTAGTCAAAAGGAAAGATGGGGAAAATATTTAAGAAAATGAGATATTTTGTCATATTTTATATCAGAGTTGGTGGTCTAAATTGTTTTTAAATGAATGTGGGTGGATTATAAATATTTTTTTGATGGTTACAAATCATTACAAATGATATTACATAATTTCAACTAGATTTCAGGTACCTGCAAGTCGAACTTCCATTTTGGCGGGGCTGGGGTGACGTCACCCTGGCACCGCCACATTGAAAAAATTTTTTGAGCCGTTTTGGGTGGGTTACAAATTTTTTTTTGGTGGTTACAAATCGTTACAAATGATATTACATAATTTCAACTAGGTTTCAGGTACCTGCAAGTCGAACTTCCATTTTGGCGGGGCTGGGGTGACGTCACCCTGGCACCGCCACATTGAAAAACATTTTTGAGCCGTTTTGGGTGGGTTACAAATTTTTTTTTGGTGGTTACAAATCGTTACAAATGATATTACATAATTTCAACTAGGTTTCAGGTACCTGCAAGTCGAACTTCCATTTTGGCGGGGCTGGGGTGACGTCACCCTGGCACCGCCACATTGAAAAACATTTTTGAGCCGTTTTGGGTGGGTTACAAATTTTTTTTTGATGGTTACAAATCGTTACAAATGATATTACATAATTTCAACTAGGTTTCAGGTACCTGCAAGTCGAACTTCCATTTTGGCGGGGCTGGGGTGACGTCACCCTGGCACCGCCACATTGAAAAAAATTTTTGAGCCGTTTTGGGTGGGTTACAAATTTTTTTTTGATGGTTACAAATCATTACAAATGATATTACATAATTTGACATAAATTATAATTTATATATAGTAAGTGGCGGGGCCAAGGTGACGCACCTCTTCGTTTTGCCCAGAAAACTAAGCTCGGTGTGCAACACGGAACTATACAGGAGGGTGAATAATATAAGTGTTGAATTGTATATACCATATATAATGTATATTATATATATATATGACCCAGTTCCACTGTATATGTATATGTAAATGTAAACTGCTCGCGGGGAATTTATTCCTCATCGTTACTCACAGACCACACAGTAATATGTGTATTGTGTATAATATTATAATATATAATGTATATACGGTCAGTACGTGACGCTTTGTTCGCAAATCCATCCCCTTGTCGCACTTGTCTCTTTCATTTGGTAAACCCTCCAGCCCACCAACCCTCCAATCAACCCCTACCTACTCGGGTACACTTTTGTACGAATACCGCCCTACACGCACTGCACGTCAGCACAAACGTTGCACACTTGCACATCATACACGCCGCAGTGTAGACGTGTAGTCTTTAGAATTCTATCATTATTACATATTATAATAATGCATGCTTATAATGGTTATATACCCATATTTTGGGGGGACTCTATTCCGGTTATGTTTTCTGCCAAAGTTGACCTACTCTATGGCCATTTATATCGAATATCTTACAGTAAAACTTCTGAGAACACTTCCGTCACGGAGATTGCCTGAGAACCACTTTTCCGATTTTCGAAATTGAACTCTTCAAATAAGATTTTTAAATTTAAAATTTAAATATTAACGGTCTTACATTTTAAAATGTTCATTATAACATTAGTCTGAAATATTGATTATGGTTAAGATAATCGTATTCAAGAAAATTCCACGACGAGTTCAAATATACTTTCAAAAATATTGATATTGATGAATATGGGTGAACAGTTTTTCAAACGATTACTGGTACTTTTAAACAAAATAACTAATGTTCCTGTAGCACGTTATTGGCAAGACGTGTGTGCAAGTGCGGGAGCTCTACACGCTATTTATCTGACACAATACACATCTGCCTACTACAGTCACACGCAAACACTAATAAATCATCAATAATGATCACTTACTATAGTGTTACTACGTATACAATATTTTTACAAGGCACTCGCGCCAACAATTGAAGGATTGCCTATATCGAACTCCTTAACGCCTAACAGTCGGAATTGATCCCCTCAAGTTTATAAATTATTTATTTATTTTATTTTCCATAGTTGTATCACTTGTATTAGTTACTACTCACTTATGTTTTAGGTTAACAATTCGTGTAGGTATATTTTATAATAATTGAATACCTATATTGCATTGAATTTTTTGAAAATATGTATACCTATAGGTAATATAAAAACTATATAATAGAACACAAAATACTATACCTAATTAAAATCATATGCAATAATTATTTAGCATTTTACCAGTTATACCATATTCTAAAATCTAAGATACATTAGTAACAAATGTAATGACATTATCGATATGATATGACTATGAAAAAAAAAAAAATGACTATAAATTATATTATATTATGTAATATGTTTTTAAGACAACGACCATAATTTATCAATAGTAAAATTATTTTAAATGGATTTTCAAAAATTTTTATTTCAGCCAGGGTTTTCCCAAAAATACATCACTGTTTGACCATACAAAAATAAACAAATAAATATAATTTTTTTGGTTGTCCGTTAACCGTTTTAAAAATCACTGTAAACTGCAGCGATTTTCCTACAAAATATATATGGTGAAATTATGGTGCCTAATGGCGGAATCATTACAATTCGAGTTTAAAGTAATGAATAAAAAGCGTATTATATAGTTTAAGTAGGTACTTAACAAAGTACACGTGGCATATTATTTAATTTCGTATTGTTAGACACTTAATAGTCAAAAGTCTATAAGTACCTACGAATTACGATATATATATTACTAACTTAAAGTACTAATTTGACTATTTATATAACTTCAAAGTTTATAATGATATATTCAACGCTGTAGGCACCTATAGCAATTTTGCGACTTCAACACATAAGAAAATGCTTTCAATCCGTCAAAATATTTTTTGAATTTTGTAAAAGCATTGTAAAAATACTTAGTGTATTGAAATAATTACATTAATAAATTAAAGGTAGGAAAATCTTGCCAGTATGATGATGTATAATGTTTAATGATATTACGATTTAGTTTTCAGTATATATATATATATAATGTACTTTTTGATAAGTAATAAGTAATAACTTTTAAGTAATTTATAAAATAAACTATTTATATTGTCTACCTGTATAGCTTTACAATGTATACTGTTAAACAAAATTATATATGAAACATGGATTAATATAATATTTAGGTACACTTAAGAACTTAAATAATTCATATCTTAATTTATGATTTGAAAATATAAATAAATAATAAATAATATTTTTGAGGTTATGGTCCATAATACTGCGTGGTGTTAAAACTTTTGGGTCAAATGAATAAAATTAACGACGACGATGATGACGGCAACAATATTACACTCAGCGATATGTCGATAAAAGGAAGCTAGCTAATAAATTATCTAACGATATACTATATTGCTATAGCAAAATAAGTCTAAAACATCCTCATAAAGTTTAAATTCGCTATATTGATTTTTGTAGTTTGTTTTTAATTTCTTACATGCCTCTTCATGTTTAAAATAAGTACATTCATTATAAGCGTTTAAGTACTTTAATAACAAAACGAAAAAAAAAAAAATTAATGAAGTAAATTTTTATTTTAGATTCTGAGCGGAGCGAGGAATGTATTGGTTTTACAATGATGTTTTTTTCTTTTTCTTTTTTGTTCTGTACACTTTTTCTCCGCCTAAACTTGCTTAAAAGTATGAAGTGTAGCATCTTTTCTGAAAGGTAATATTCTTGAGCTGGTATATTAAACAGGTCATTTTTCGATTTTCGAAACGGTACTCGAAATAAAAGCGGTTAAAGAAAAAAAAAGTACGATTTCACGATTTTATAATATTCAATAATTACGGTCGACGTTTTCTGCCAGAAATATTACTTCAAATGAAAAATAACAAGAGATATTTTTTGTTGTATTTTGTTCCTTATGGTTTAAAGTTCGGAAAGTTTTAGCCATTTTTGAGCTATTTATAGACATTTAGTTTTGGAAGTTTTTTTGTTGTAATTCGGTTAAAAACATTTGTAAAAACTTGAAATTTGGGTGTTTACTTATATTAGCCTTGCCTAGACATGGTAAAATCTTCAAAACATTTGAGGAGTTTTTTCTTTTTACATCTAAGATTTGAAAATTTTTAATAATCTATGAAAATGTATCCTAGACAGATAAACCGTCTCCACTCAGAATCGTTTTTCGTATACAATGATATAATATCATTGGATTCAACTTTAATTCTATCCATTATTACAGTAACCAACTTGTAACCTACTGTAAAGCAGAGCGACATACACGACTTACCCGTTTTTTTTTTTTTATATTTGTTTTGTTTTTAACGAAATGGTACCATGTAAAATAAACACAATACTCGTAGATTTATAATTATTTTTTCAAAACTCAATTATGTGGTTGAATGAAATTGTTTTGTTGTCGCATTTATTTAGACTTATGTTGCGTCATCTCAAAAAAAGATTGAGAACCGCTGTTATGTACCTTATTCAATACAATGAAATGTCCAAAAACAATATACACATTTCTGCTTCTGCACCGCGTTTGTAAAAATGATTTGCCACATAATAAATTCCTGTGGGCTGGTTTTGCATAATGTTCCCGGGAGGGGATGAATTAAAATAAAACATTTAAAAGTATATGTAGGTATATAATAAAAATATGGTAACACAACTAAAGTAATAAAAACTTCCAGAGTATGCATCCACTCCACCACCACAACAAATATTCGTCGCCGTATAACATTAACTGTAAGCACTATATAATATGGGTAGCCAAATTAAAAACATTCACATATTTTATTTGAATGTGTACTACTGCACCACTACGGTTTATACCAACGATGGGTAATAAAAATTGAAAATTTTACCAAACACAACGTTATAAAACTAATATGCTTATTACTAACTTTTATAACAATATATGTCTTAAAATTAAATTATTTTAATTTTTGTTTGCAATAGAATAAAAGCGGGAGAGTGGATATCGCTCTGCTGTACAACAGTAGGTTACTGCAATGGATTGAATTAAATTTGAATCCAATGATATTATATCATTGCATACGAAAAACGATTCTGAGCGGAGACGGTTTATCTGTCTAGGATATGTTATTAAACATTTTCAAATTTTAGATTTAAAAAGACAATTTTTTATAAATTTCTAGCTTAAAATAATTTGCGAATTTTCTTGATTTTTACGTATGTTGTCCAAATTCAAACTTTGAATGTTTATATTAAAAAAATTGTGACAATGAATTAATTTTATTTTTCAACTGCTATTGTAACGATATGTAAAGAGTCTTGTATTAAATTTTCAAGCTTTTCTACCCAACAAATACATTTTTATCGATATTAATTGTAAAAAAACTAATAATGATCGAAAATTTCATATGCCTATAAATAGTTCAACTTAAGTCGAATTTTTTTGAAAATTGCATAGTAGATAGAATATACATAATAAACATTCGGTGAAAATTCCATGTATCTATGGTCATTTTTTTTAAAGTTACATCAAAAACCAAAATCGATTTTATCGAAAACTGATTGCGCGTAAAATTTCCCGTTTTCCCCTTAATTTTTAGTTTGTTTATTCCGATTATTTAGAAAAATACTTTTTACCCCCCAAAGTACCAACTAGATTCACTTTCTGATCGAACGAGGTAGGTACTCACATCATAGTAAAATCAATACTTTCCTAGCTTCGCTCAAAATCTAAAATAGTTCAAAAATGGCTAAAATTTTCCGAACTTTAAAACGTAAAGAACAAAATCCAAAATACAACAAGAAAGATCTCTTGTTATTTTTCATCTGAAGCAATATTTCTGGCAGAAAACGTCGTCCGTAATTATTTAATATTATAAAATCGTGAAATCGTGAAATCGTACTTTTTTCTCCTTTAATCGCTTTTATTTCGAGTACTGTTTCGAAAATTGAAAAATGACCTGTTTAATATACCAGCTCAAGAATATTACCTTTCAGAAAAGATGCTACACTTCATACTTTTAAGCAAGTTTAGAGCGAGAAAAAGTGTACAGAATAAAAAAGAAAAAAAAAAGAAAAAGAAATAAACATCATTGTAAAACCAATACATTCCTCGCTCCGTTCAGAATCTATAATAATACATATTTTAAGCATATTAAATATAGAATCTTAAAATTTATAATTTGTAATAATATTTCCACGGCGCTTCGTATTTTTTGTCATTTTTTTTTTATGCGTTTAGGATTTGCGCAGTTAATTGTGACGTAATAGTATTTGCTTTTTCGATGATACAATAAAAAATAAAATTATCATACTATACGTCATATTACTATCATTGTACTCTGTAAACTATAATCTATTATATCCGTTGGTCTTACTGTTATTATGTTTTGTTAAATTTTAAATAAATCGAAATAATAAAAATCAATAATTGCATAATACAATATATATATATAATATATAAGTATTCAGTATATATTATAAAATTATATTTATATTTATTTTTACAAACAAAATATTGTTTTTTTTTGTTATGATTCATACAATCAGTCAATTGAAAATATAACATTTTGTATTTAACATTAAAATATAGGTATATCAAGAATATGATGAAAAATAAAATAAACGTGTTCTAAAAAAAATACTTATCTAATTCACATACAATTAGCAATATTACAGTTTAAAATAATTAATACTAAATCTTTAATTTTACATATTATTATAAATATTTTTCGAAAAAATGTTAAGGTCAAGTATAACTATTTGGTGTAAATTAATTTATCAACTATAGTTATTTACTAGTTGGAATAATAAAGATAATTTCTAAAAATGAGCTATTATTAACGAATCCTCCTTTTGCCGAAACGGTGAACAAATAAAAAATGGAACTTTCGACACAGGTAGAATGGTTTACCTGAAATTTAAAATAAATTATTATTATCTATACCAGATACTTAATTTAGTTATATTATTTTTGTATAAAACCTATATATGTGTACATAATTAAGTAATGTGAATATTTACTTATATGCTACTCACCGAAATAATTTACACTTCAGTTGTTTCGGTTTTAGATGAAAAATTGGAAGTAATCATAAGTCCACCACGATCGTCGTTCACTGAATTATACCGTGGATGTATAATTTTTGGATCGTTTAGCGGACTTTTGTCCGACATCGTTCTTGGAGGTTTTTTTTTTTTTTTCACAAGACCAAAAAACCCAATCGAAATCACACCCTAAAAAATAAAAACATTATTACTATTAATTATTTATATGAAATATAAACTGTAACATATACGATCGCATATTATTTTATCAATATATAATTATATAAAGTATACACGTTAGTGTTTAAATCGTCAAATATTTCGTTTTCATTAATTTACTTGTTTGTAGAATTATATAGAGCTACAAAAGACTGCTTTCATAATATAAATATAGATTAAAATATGTCATAGTAATGATATTGCTAATCATTATTGATCTTTAGTATTTATTACACTTTGAGTGGAAGGAAAGTTGACGTTATACTGAACGCAAATAAGTAGTTATTTCCTTATACTTTTACTTTATACGCAAGAAGTTGAAATACTTTTTATTGAAAAGCTTAATAAATTTGGAGATGAATATAAGATATTGTATGATTTGTATTCATGCTTGAACATTACTAAACTTAATTAATCAATCATCCAAAATAATTAAACGATAAATAGAGATTGAAATTAAATAGTGTAGGTATATATTTGATAAATGAAAAAAGCATAATATTGAATACAATAAACCAATTATAATTTTATAAATGTTAAAATTTGATTGAAATTTGAAATTGCGTTACGTATATTGTTAGATGTGTATAATTTATATCAATAACACAATTTAATATTGTTCCTTTACGATGAAATTAATAAAACATTTTTTATCCTTAATCAAATATCCCAAAGGATAGGGTTATTCTCTATGCAATTATAATTTACTAAGGACAGCGCTTTTACTACACACCACCCAAGCCCTCATAAGTATCGTCCAATAAAATAAAAAGTAATTATACTTTGACACTCCCCTTAGCTACGGCACAGGATATTTCTGGATACACAGAAACGCACTATTGTGACATAATACACACAGATATTTCAAATGCTATAATATTAATTGTCTTTAAAGAGATAAACACCGATATTTAATTATAATATTTCGTTTTTAAAAATACCTCAACTTTAACTTCAATAATATTATATTAATGAGATACTCTTTTATACAGAATTATATTAGATATATAGGTAGTAAATAACAAAATTGTTGACACTGAATATTGTAAAAAAAATATCTTACCACTACTAAACAAAATAGACCCATTGTGGTCATGCATATAGAAAACCCGAAATGTTGTAAGAGGACGCCTCCCAACGATGGACCGGTCATATCACTGAAACGATGAAAAAACATGTTTAGAGTTTATTACTATTTTATTGTACAAAGTTAGTGCGGCTTGCAAGGGGACAAAATATATTATCAAACACAGACAACAACGGTGATAAATAAACACAAACGAAAATTGTACGGTTGCAATAATATAGATTCTCATAAATCCATTTTTTCACTAATTTTGCGTTCAGTTTAAAAATTTTTTTGTGATCTAACATTTTATAACATTTACTACGTTTATATGATGGCGTTAAAACGGTTCAAATTTTAAAATTACATAGTACGAGTGTTTTAACGCCATCATAAACGTAGTAAGTAACAATTGTTGTAGGTACCCGAGTGAATAGGCTGACGACCAAAACCCGGCGACGGTTCCAAATGTAGAAACGCTTTCTTGAAATCCATTTTCTCTAAAAACAAAAGTGTCCATTAAAATTAAATTATTATTAATTGTATAGTGCTCCTAGGGATTACACTTGTACTATACATAAACGCAATGTATGATGCATATGGGGGGGGGGATGGGGGGGGGGAGTGTTAATCCCAAACATTTCATTGAGTTCCCCAAAAGGTTTATAATGAGAGAAATCGTTTTTATTATGATGTAATTATATTTCTTTTTATCAACATCAATATCACTTAGCAATTTGTAACCACGATACAACTGCTGTAAACCCAAATAATTTGGTTATGTGTTAACTATAAATTCATAATATTATTGGTCACTAAAAATGTAAAATATCGATAGTATGTCAGCTGCAGCAGCCAGAGTCCTACAATTGTTTTCTCTCCTTGAAATCCTGGACCACGTGAAGTGAAGTCAATTTACGTTTGGCGAAATAAATCTTGTGTTGTTAGATAATTATAGAGTGAATTAACAAATTTGAATGCAAATTTATTTGCAGGTAGGTACCTATGTAATAAAAAGTTATTTTATAATATTATACCATTCGAAAATTATAAAGTATGAACACTACACAAATAATGTTCTTGCCTTTAATTCTGGTGATAAGTCTATTCAATTCAATATTAAAAATTGTATTGTATCATTAATATTAAATTAAGTTAACAACACTATAGATTGTTTTTGTCAAACGGAAGTTCGCTATATTTCGTGTGGTCCATAGAGAAAGAAAAAAAACAAAATACAAAACTATAGTGCACTGACATCTTAATACAATATTATCTCAATTCGGGTGACATCGTCTACCCGTCCATTTCCAGTTATTTTCTTTTTGATTTTAGTTACAACTTTTCATGTCGTTTCTGATTTTGCGTCGTAATTTATTTTATCGTAGACGGGTGTGTGGAGAACAACCTCTGTCCTCTACACCCACACCCACTCTCACGCGTGACAGTCCATTGTTATTTTTATATAACAACGTTCCAATCAATTGTTTTCGTAAAAATCTTGTAAGACAGAAAAATCGCAGTTAAAGCAAACTAAATGCAGGTTTGAGCTGTTTGATAACTAATAAATTGTTATTTCAAATTCCTTTCCCAAGAAAAAAATGGGCCTAATTTGATTACGCCTATGCCTATATCAAGACTTATTAGTTTAATATTATTACGCAATATGTGAAACTTACATTGCACTCGATAAGATGAAGTTAAATGCTGGCATCATCGTTAATGATGCAGACACTCCCAAAATTCCAAGTCCAACGAGGTTCAACCATAAGACACTGTAAATTACAATAGTCATTCATAGTAATTATGCCATATTACTCATAATTCATATTGTATATTATACAATATATATAACATAAAATACTTACATAATAATATTTTGTTTTTATTTTATATGATTTAAAATATATTTTATTTAAGCCCAATGCATGCCTACCCACCTACATATTATTATTTTTTTTATTGAATATTAACCAGTTTTTTTAGTTTTTATTTTTCTTGGAAAGTTGCATGACATAATGAACAGCATACTTAAGATAAAAATTTATTATAATTTAATGATACGCTTATATACTGTCAATTGGCTGTTACAATATTATGTATAAGTAAATCAACTATATATTATTCTGTACAGTACAAATTTAATTCTGGAATTTAAAATTGTCTAGATAAACATTATTATAGCTAAAATCTAAAAGGTTTTAGATATTTCATATAATGTGTTTTCTATAGTCTTCAAATAATATTAGCTTATTTTTGTTCGCTCGAAAATGATTTTCTTTTACTCGTGATAAAAACACGAAACTGAAAACATTATCCGCACTATACTATATACCAGACAAAAGTCTCTCAATTTATATGGTCCAACCATAGACAGTCCAAAAATAAGTCATAACATTATTTTGCCAATTTGTCGTAAAAATAGCAAATAATAAGTCGTATCAACAAGAAAAAAAATATAATAAAACAAAATAACAAGAAATATAGAGATGTATTTTCTTTATAATACGGGACATTGGCAAATACTTTTAAATTATCATCGTGATTAACAATTTTAAGATATCTAATTGATACTTAAAAATACCAAGTAAGTCGTTCTGCTGTATAGTAGATGTCACGTACATAATTCTACCTGATCATGAAATAGGTCACTGTAATAAGTGTACAAATAAGTGAATAGAATAATAATAACAATAATAATAAACCTACGCATTACGTAATAAAACTTAAAATATCTAGTAAAATATAGTTAAAAAAAATGTACTATAAAATAAAAAAAAAATACTAACGATAAAACGATAAAACGAAAATGTAAAATTCCTATAAATAGTATCAACAGAAATAAAATATTTTGAGAATTATATGATTATATCTGGAAAATTGTAAAACAAATGGTTTTGAGAACATTATTTATTTTTTAAATTACAACTCAATAGAATAAAATCGATTTTGACAATAATTTGTGTTGCGTAAAAACTCGCATTCTTTTATAATTTCATTTAGTCTCATGAATATCCATGAATTTAATATTTTAAATACACGGCAATCGTGTAATAATTAATTCAATAATAATTAAGTTTTAAAATCAAATCAAAAACATTACGTTTTAACAATAATTGTGATTTATGATTTATGCATAGATAGGTACACGATGAAGACGAATTAATATATTTTATTTATTTATACTTTCTGATTCCCTACGATTATTGTAGATACCATTTAAATATTTATAATTTATCTTACTCTTTATTCACTGGCAACCACGGAAGTGGAGCTAAGATGAATAGTCCGATAGCTGATAAAAACAATCCAACGGCCATCATTGACCAATGGTTATTGTACTTGTCAGCAATGTAACCCCAAAATGGACTTGATACTCCATACAATATTGAACAAAACAGAAATACGAGTCCCACTTCGTCAGTTGATAAGCCCATCTGTGAAATTGAATTATTTAAGTAAGTATTTAAGAATTAAGCTTCGAATTTCTAATATTTTTCATTATTATTTATTTATATAGGCAATGAGCGGTAGCGCGTAATACTATATATTAGTATAATTGTAAGTATACCTATTTATATTGTGTGTGGTTAATGATTATAGTGTAATAGATATATATAACTATTTTAATACCGGCTTAAAATAAATTCATAAACTTATTTTATCATATCCGTATCTAACAGGTTGCCGAGATTGGGAGATCACTCTAAAATAAACAGTATTAATTCTTCGAAAATTTTTTTTTAAATATTGACGTTGAAAACGAAAACGAAAACGTCGAAACACTGTATAATAATTTAAATAATATAAAATAATATACGCCATATACGCCATATACTATAAGGTTGTAACTCGTAATATGATACAGAGTGATTCCATAAAGTCTGCTCATCTCCCCCTCCCCAACCATTTTTTTTTATAATTAATGTTTTCAAATTCTGATTTTTGGAGTTTTTAAATATAATCAGATATATTTTTCAAAATTGTTACCTACTTAAGGAATGTCCAATTGCGATACAAATTTCATCTGCTTTTCAAATGAGAGCCCACCTTTTTACTGTAAATTATTTAGTGTACAATTATTTTAAGCAAGTTCAATTTTAATTCTAATAATTTTAAATAATAGTTCATTTTAATTCAAAATCCAAACGAGTAGTTTTTTAAATATTAAAATATTTGTACTAAAGATAATTGTAATTAAAAATGGTTAGGTTATGAGTTATTAATATAATTATTTCTACCTTTGCCAAGTAAACACAGAATCATTTTTATTGTTTTTTTTTATCATAAAACACTTGATATTTTACAAAGTATGTTTTTGTAAATATTTTTTCACTTGATTTCTCAAGTCGTTACAATGATTTAAAAAATATATATTTTATCCTTATAGTTTTCTAAGTTTTTAATTTTTAAATAATGACATACCGTTTTAATTTATTCTTCGAAAGCGGAATATTTTTCTTAGTATTTCGACATAAACAAATCAAATTTAGGAAAAGTAGTATATGATGGATTATTATAAGTATTTAAATTTTAAAGTTTAGATGAGAGGAGTGGAGTGTTATGTGGTTACTCGCAATATGTTGGCCAACTATTCCACTCATATAAACTTTAAATACTTATAAATTATAACTCTCGACCTACATTTTCAAAATTTGATCTTTATGTATTGATATAGGCACCAACTCATAAAAATATTCCGCTTTCGAAGATTAAATTAAAACTGTTCTCATTCAAAAAATAAAAAGTATAAAATTACATGAATAAAAAACATTTAAAAATATAACTTTTTTAAAGTTGTTTTGTAACAAATTTAAATTATGTGAAAAAAATATTTTCGAAAACGTTAATAATTTTTGAAATTATGAATGTTTCATGATAAAAATCACCTGGTATTTGTCATCTGTAATATTACTCTTATAGATAAGCGTACACTAACCCTGGAAATTCATTTCAGCACGTATAAACCAATAGTGAAAGTTCGTAGCTATTTATAAATATAAACCTACGCTATCACCCTCATTGTGACAAAGCTCTATTCCTGAGGTAATGTTCGTTCGTTTGACTCAGCAAACAAAAGCAGAAAATAAATGGGTTTTAAGTTGACAAAAGTACGGATTTAAAATGTCGTTGCTATATTGACGTAACGTAAGACATCCGAAACACATAGGTAGACATGTACGGAATGATTGTATTTATACTAATAATATACCTCTCTCAAGTGTGGTTCGAGCGTTGGATCGAGTGACGCCCAAAAGTTGGATGTGACCGTAATGACGGCGCCGACAACAAAAGCTGACGGAATTATGAGTAATTTGACTATACCTTTGGAACGGCTGCCAACAGCTTGCGATGCTTTTACATCATCTAAATTTTTATGATTTAACACGTCATAAACGTGTATAATATTTCGATATTAATTATTAAATCTTAATGTATTATATACGAAAACAAAAATCAAAATGTTTACCTCTAATTGGAGGCATAAGGTAAATGTGCAGAGGCACCGTAGCCACCATCAAGAGGCCCACGACGAAAAACGGCATTGCATAACCACCGACCTGCAAGGAAAAATTAAAATTAAACGATGGCTGAGAAATCGCTTAAAATAATATTATGCATATATTTAAATTTTAATATCTATATTACTTACCGAAGATAGCAAACCTCCAATTGCAGGTCCAACACTCATACCTAAACCCACAAATGTTTCTAGTATACCCTTAAAAATGAAAAAAGAAATGTGTTTAAAAGACTGATACACAAAAATTTCGATGAAACAAAAAGATTTAACAAGTATAGTATAGGTACCTATATTATGTAAACTGAAAACTTACTAAAACGCTACTGACGTTTTCTGGAAATAATTGAATGACATAAACAAAACTTGACGTGGAAAATGCACTGGCACCGATTGCTTCCAGTCCTCGTACTACAAAGCACAATATTTTAAATTGGAAGTTATCTTGTACCATTGGCAATAGCCTGTAATAATAACGATAATATTAAAAACGATTTATTGTAATTGATTATTAATTCAAGTCCTAAACATTTAAATATCATGCCACAAATTTATAATTCATAAGTGATAATTATCTAGATACTAGATGTTATATTCTATTATTTTGAGACTGTTAAAATGTTCCTCCGCCGTTCCCTACTTAATATTATTCATACATTTGTTATTTTTAATTTTATCGAAAATTATTTACACTTACATAGATATTTTTCTTTTATTATTTTAAAAGCTAGAAAAATAAAAATATTTTCATCAAAAAATCAATCGACAACATACTTTCTTGCTTAGATAAGAATTGCGAAATTGAGTTTTAATGTAATCGTGAGTAAATGAAGAAAATATTCAGTTAATTTACACGGTGAAACTCAAAATATATTATCTATAGAATTAAATTGTTTCAACATACATCGATTTAAAAGCACATACATATTGTATGCCTATACGGCCCAAAAGTTACAACCTATTACTTGTAGGTATTATAATATATGTAATGAACTAATGACCATGTTAGTAATATTTCACCTATAAAAAATAATAGTAAGGTTATATTTTAAGTGGCTTAAAATGTGCGTAATGATATAAAAGCTATTTACGTTTTATGGCAGCAGATTCAATAAGAACACTTTATTTTTAAATATTAATTTAATTAATTAAATCACAATGATATACCGATATATGGGTATACTCTTCATTAACAAATGGATAAAGACGCAATTTCAAAACTTTCACAACAATTTAAAAAATCCGAACGAAACCCGTCACTACAACCCACTACAACCAAGGAAAAAACACTTAACAGACGTCTACGACCTGGACTCCCTCAAGACATTCTCCTAACGGATAGTGAAGAATCATCATCAGAAGACCCATAGAAGAATACACTTACACTCATACTATATATAAATATAATTATAATTTACTCAACTATATATATCAATGTAAAAAAATCATGTATCTAGTATAATTGAATCTATATTGTTAAAAAATAATTACTTGTAATAGCACCATGCGTGCTGAAACATTTTATGATTATAATAAATAAAAATAAATAAAATCATTTTTATCAAACATCAATGTAGGCACAATATATTAAAATGGAATACGTTCTTTGTACGTCAAGTGCCACGATCGATGGGTAATCGAAACATTTCTTAGGTATGTATTTACAGCTTTATACTTTAATCGGATATCAAGGTAATGCTTGTAAGAGGACTAAATTACGCATTTGTTTGATGTCTCCGTCTTACAAACGTAGGTACGACATAGGTAGCAAATTTCCGTTAACTACCTAGTTTTAATAGTGTGGTGTAGTCATAGTTTTGATATTAAAACAAATTTAGATACCTTTCGTCAAATTTTAGCCCAAAAACATTATCTATGCAACTATGATTAAAGTCGGTGATTTTTTCGATATTTTATTTTCAAGCAGATAATATGATATATAACATCACAAATTAAAAATGTTCATATATACCTCGAAAATTAAAATATCAAATAAAATGTACAACTAATGTTCTTAAAATGTAACCTAAAAGTTTGATGATAACTATAATAGGCCTATTCACACCAACTACACACAATCGAAACTCAAGTGAACGAACAAGAATAACTCAATAATTTTGTGATTGTTTTTGATAAATAAGAAAACTTAAATTTAAATAGTACACAGCAGCATATACGCACAGTTTATATTATATTATGCACCTTTAATCTAATGTTTCAAATGTCTTAGACAGATAGTTACTGTTCAGTCTGTTTATAGTTTATTATACACGAATATTTAAAATCGATGGGTATATTAATAGGCAAAAATGTACAACAAATATAAAACAGAGATATTATGGTAAAAATAATGCTAGTTAATAAGCTTTTTTCTATGTAATTAAATACAATGAACCTACTACCTGATACAGTGGTACGAAAGCCTACTACTGTTTATTAGTTATAACATGTACCTACCTATGTCAAATATACATTAGTTGTAGGACATTTGGTAAATCGTAACAGGTAGATCAGATGGAACTTTTTGAAAACTTTTACAGCTTCATAATAATTATACTTTCCAACAAAAAAAAAAAAAAAAACATTTCAGAATTAATAATGTTACCAATGAAAAATAAAAAAAAATCATACCGTATTAATCTATATATCACAATGTGTAGGTACTTACCCAAACAGCATATTGCATATTCCGGCAATAAACACGCCTGATATAAACAAACATTTCGTTCCAAATATTGGCATCTAAAATAAATATTTAAATTTATAGTATAGGTATTATGGTATTAACAAGTGCATTTTTTTATTTATCCATATTTGTATTTATAATTTATAAACACAAATATAATATAGCGAGTAAATCGAATAGAAAGCAATTTAATTTAAAATAATCTCATTAAAAAAGCTTAAATATTTTATTACCATAGTCCATAATAATGTATATAGTTTTGTAAAACGTAACAGTTAAATGTTTTTAATTATAATTATGGATTTTTTTTCCGGGGCATGGGAGAAAGTAGAAGTTGTAGCATTTTTCAATTTATCAATCTTTTTCACTAAATGGATTGGTTAGGTGATTTATGAAAATAAAGTACATGCTTAAATTAACATTTCATATTTATCATCACAATATTCTTGTTTCATTTCACCATTTATTTTCAAATTTATTTTAGTTTTGTTAAAATGTGTATATAGATATTTTTGCACATTAAGAAAAATCAATATGTATAATGTATATACACAAAAAAGAAACGTAACACCATATTCTGATATTTGATTTCAATTACCTACCTTAGATATTTTTGGGACAATCTCGTAGGTAGAATTGTTATTTATTTGGTCATTAGAGAATTATCAGTTGATGTTGTTGATAGAACGCACAAACTTGGATAATATTTTTAGTTA
Organism: Diuraphis noxia; assembly: GCF_037042655.1. Classification (NCBI taxonomy): domain Eukaryota; kingdom Metazoa; phylum Arthropoda; class Insecta; order Hemiptera; family Aphididae; genus Diuraphis; species Diuraphis noxia. Next base: position 100,214,519 of record NW_028301711.1, on the reverse strand, counting down.
ATATAGATCTATATTATATTATATATATTATACATCATATTATTTTTATCATTCTGGATACTCATTATCAATGTATTATTATAGACAGACGTTAGACATGTAGTATAATTATTTATAAATCGACATTTTTTCATTTTATAAATTACAATTGATAGTAACCTAGCTAAGTTTTACCCTTAAAATGAATGTTTTGTCTTCGGGGTGCTACAGGTTTAACTAATCTGGACACCCTAAATGAACTTTTAACAGTTTTAATTCTACATTTTTTTTTTTTTTAAGACTTCAACTCAGCAAGTTTTAACCCGATGGTTAAAAATATTAATTTTGGTGATAAGATTATTGTTATACATTTTTGAATGTCACTAATTGAGTAGGTATACTGATTTACTAAAATAAATTGAATTCAGAGTGACTATATATTTATATTTATTAAGTAGATCTATTGTGTAATGTGAATTTATAATTTTTTTGCCATATTTATATAATTACAAGTGAATGATTAATAAATATTTGTTGTAACTTAAACAAATCACTTAAATCAGAACCCTAAAGAATTTTTTTTTCAACATTTATTCGTAAAAATGTATAATTCATGGTGTAAGCAGAAGGTACGAGTCAAATATAATAAAATTAAAATACCATTATTAATATAGCAAAAAGGAAATATTCGCTCAGTGTTACAAACTTAATTAAACATCAATATCAAGTATTAAAGTTAATAAATTAAAAAAAAAATCATACTTACTATTGATCCCATTGCTGGAGAAAGTAAAAACATTACTAAAGCAAAAAAACTAAAAACAAGACCCGCTTCGGAAACTGTCATATCTTTCTTTTCAGCCTGAAAAAAAGACAATGAAAAATTATTATTTTATGCATTACGTCAATATATTATTAATATTATTCTATTAGCTGCTCAGTAAAATAATTATTACCGAACAATATCTCTGTTCACATACATAAACAAATATTTTATTACACATTAATTGTTGATACAAAATCACATTTAATCACAATTTCGATCTTATTATTAACAATGCATAATTCCGGTTTGTGTTTGAAATAAGTAATAGCAAAATGTTCGATAGAATCTAATGTCATAATATTAAAGGTACCTATGCAATATACAATAAATTTGTAAATTGTAATTTGCACATAAAAAAATATTTTTAACATCAATGGCAGCAGTGCCGTATTCAGGGACTTAAGCTCCCCCCCTCCCCGGTCACCTCCCCGAAATCTCAGGTGAGATATTTTTTTTAGTGATGCGTAATGGGTTAATTTCATACTAATAATGTTGACAGGTGAGCTTAGATTTAAAATTGTAAAATTGTGTCAATTAACATTAATATATTAATTGCATAATACATCATATATGTGTACATAGCTATATGTTTTTAAATTATTTTCTATTTTCCTATAGAGTTGAATATAAATATTTAAGCTTAAAATCAGTGACAATCAGAGGATCAGTGACACACATCCCCATTAATCGATGGAGTAGTTGACACTTATTTAAAAATATTTTTATTACAGACAGACATAGATTGAACCGGAAAGTTCAAAATTATTTATACATTATGCTGATACTAATTAACAAAATCTAAGATTACATATAGAACAATTCGAAGACATAGAGAAAAGCGGGTTAGTAAGTGGATGTCACTTTGCTGTACAATAGGTTACAAGTGGGTTACTCTGTGGGTAACAGTGCTGTAACGGATGATATTAAATTTAAATTCAATGATACAAAATCATTGTATACGAAAAACGATTCTGAATGGAGACGACTTGTCAGTCTATAGGATATGTTATACTATATTAATTATATTGTTATAACTTAAAAAAAAATAAAATAAAATGTACCTAGATAATATAGGTATCAAAAATAAATTACAAATTAATCAAATCAAATTTATTATGTACCCTACTCACTCAGGCATTCATAGTAGATATATTCAATTTTTTATAAAGTATATTAATATAAGTCATTAACGACATCAGCTATTAATATTACGATATAAAGTATATACTCTAGAAATCGAAGTACCCACGGGCCACAAATAATATTTTTAAATTACAACAATACATATAACTAAAATTGTTATTATTGAATATGTAATTTAATCCAAATTTCAACTTAAAATAACTATCAAAAAAAAACTGTGTTTGTATAGGTTTTAGATTTGTTTTGCAGCAGAATTAACTACTTACGTGGAACTTTATTCTACGTTTTCAATCCTTAGCTATACAATTTAAACGTTTTATAAATTTTTTAACAACTAAAGAATTTGTGAATTTTCAATTAAATAAATGTTGTAAAAATTTGAACTTTAAATGTTTATAAAAAAAATTCGATTATGTATTTTAATATTTTCTGACTGCTATTATACAAACTCAAGGAGGATCTTGTATTAAATTTTCAAATTTTTTTACCCAATGAATAACATTTTATCGACATTTGTAGAATAAAAAACTAAAAAAACGGGAAATTTCGAATGTCTATAAATAACTTAAAAATTGTTGAAATATTTTGAAAATTTTATCAACTATAGGAATTGATAAAATTAATATATGGTGTAAATTACAAGTTTTTACAGTTATTCGTTTTTGAATAACAACAAAATAATGTCAGTATAAGAGAAATTGAATGAATATTCAATGTTATAATTCAATAATGCTCATAAAAATATAATTTGACTTTGCAGAAGACATTTTGTATTGGATAAAAGTAGACAAACTCATAATAAATCTTGTATCGAATTTTCAAACTTAAGATTTAAAAAGATACATTTTTATGAATTTGTAACTCAAAATAAATTGCAAATTTTCATGATTTTACCTATTTTGTCATTATTCGAACTCTCAATGCTTATTAAAAAAAAAATGTGACCATGTATATTTAAATTATTAAAATAAAGTTAGACCATAATATTGTTTACATAATTTTTTTTTAACCCCTCTCCCACCCCCGAAATTAATTTCTATATACGCCACTATAACTACACTACAGTTTCAACATAATAATATTATAATATTTTGATTACGGTCGGTGGCGTCGGAATTTAATTTTTTCTCGATATACGACAATGCTACGCGTGTGTCAAAATTACCTAGTGTAAGTACACCACGCCACAGTCAGCTAAATCTAATCAGTGGCTTACGTCACATAAGACCTCGGGCAATATATTTTGTACATTTTATTATCGTACAGTAATTTACGTAGCATTATAGATAAGTCTTTTATATTATGTATAAAAAGTTTGTCGTTATGTAGGTAACCTACGGATACTCGGGATACTAACGAAACGGTTGATATAAGCAGTATTATGCGCTTTGGAACGGTGAAAGAAGATATATTATATTACACATCGTTTCGCAGTCTGTACACATAAACCCATCACGAAATCCCAGAAAACTGTAAATGTAGGTAACTTCAATGTATTGCGCAGTATGTAAAAATAATAATACGATTGTGCCTTGGGCACGATTTTAAGGGTTGACGGTGGTCACCGAACGGACAAAAGTCGGCATAATAATGTGTACATAACAGCCGCAAAGACAAATAAACCCGGCAGCGTCTTTCTGACGAGACACCTGTTTAGAGAGGTAGCAACCACGATATAACGACAACGTGGTCACTGGTCACGATTTGAAGGACGGCGTGGTTGTATTATTAATGTGTATGTACCTAATACCTATTATATACCTATTATGAGACTCGGTTACAAATTATAATTGTATTGTACTATGATTTAAAGGACTGCGTTTTTGAGTCCTCGGAAATTCAACAGCATCGGATTTGCGCGTGACTTGTTAAAAAATACTTTTGAAATGTAATTCAATACATTTTCTGAAAAGTATTTACACATATGCCAGATATGTATTTCAAATAATTATATAAATAATACTTACTCGTGACTTATCAATGAGAGTTCTTCGAGACGGGAATTTGTACGGATCATCTTTTTTTACGATAATTGAATGTACTTTTTTTCATATTGAGTGTAAACAATAGGTCAACAGACAAATCCTGTACTTCAACTTTTTGTTTTAATTAGTATTTTCGATTTTCGATTTTCGATTTTTTTAAATAAAAAACTACAAAATAATATTGTACAATTTAAATACTCTTTTCGAAACGTACTTTTAACTTTTGAGTTTTCGAAATGCAAGAAAAATCCAGGGAGTTATTCTGCTGTATATAGAAGACTTTGAACGCACCTTGTAATTAAGTACTATTCATAGGTTAATATTCAATTTAATCTATTAATTAATTAATTAATTGATACATTATTGCGTACAATACAGTGATTTTGAGCGGCGTTTCAATATTATAGCTAGTTATAGACGACTTATAGGTGTGCATAACTATAATTATATAGTCATATATGAATGTACCTAGATGTGGAATTGAGTTTATAGTGAATGTTTAAGAGTAACAGAACTCGAATTGAACAAAAAAATCATGTTTTTACCTTTACCAGCCATTTTTTTATAGTTTTTTTTCTACATTTATGGAAAATGTCCAAAAATTTGCTACCTACTGGAAAATAGGTATACATATGGACATGGCTTAAGTCTTAAGATCAAAACAAAACAGAATAAAAATAAATATCATTATAAAACCATCACCAGCTACCTCACTCCAATCAGAACTCAAAAAAAAAATGTATATAAGAAAGGAATGTTTAAGGTGAATTTTAACTATAGGTATACATCATTATACAGTATTAATACAGTACCTACTCTGAAATAAAATAATATAATAAACAGAAATAAAATGTTTTAAGTACCTACGTGTTTTATGTACGAACACACCCAAACTCCTCAAATGCCGTTTCACTTAAATTGACCTATTTTAGTCCCACACTCGGTTACGCTACATTATACCCGGTGGCCAGCGCTCCAATAGCAAAAAAGGAAAACCGTTAAAGGTCACATAGGAATTACGTCAGATTTATTTATTATCACCAACAGCGTTGTGGCTCGTCATTCAATTATAATTGCCACCTGCCGGACTATTATGGCGCACTTTATGTTTTGCTTGTGTAGCAAATATACTTCCCTAGTTGTTTAAAACCAAAGTGACTGTCGATATTTATAGGCACGTATGTATATACATATATAATAATATCTAAACTCTAAACGTCAACGGCGTCGGTGGAAGAAGCATCTGATGACCGCCTTCCGATGAAACAGATCGCTGCCGTTGACACTTCTTATTCCGAAAATAGAGTATAGTATAAAGAAGGTTTGTTGGTTGTGGTTGATGTATTTCTCCTACACTGGCCTATTTGTTGGACTGATTTAATGAAAGTTCTCTGATCACAATTTTACAGAAAACCTAGAAGCGTATATGACCTGCGCAGAAGTAGTAGTAGCGAAGTACGAGTTGAACAATTTAAATTTTTAATAAAAATATTAAGATGGCGGAATTCGTTATGGTTTGTCTATAATGAGATAGGCCATTCCATCTGCAACAAACAGTTTTGAAATGGTACAGTGGTTGAATTGGGTAGGACGTGGGGGGGGGACAGAGCTACTCTTCATTTTTTCTTCAAATTATAGCGTACCCCTTTATTATATTCATCAAGGAATAGGGTTACTATTAAATTGATTTGCTTAATTGTTAAACTTTATTTAAAGTCCTGCACCTTTATTTATTTTTCCAATTCAACCACTGGGTAAAATAAATGTATAATTTACTGCTGTAATAGTTTTTACTTCGCCAAACCCGACTGTTGTCCATGTAAATAATATATGAACATAAATGTCCAATAATTGGGAAGATTTGGCGCAGAATTACCTCCACTATAGAGACAATCGTCGATCGCATTCGTCGCGGCTGAAAGTCTATACGCGTACACCGCACAATCACAAAGCGTCGGCTACCACCCCATCCCTTACCCCTGCATGAGCTCTAGTACGGTTGTACCCATACCATATGTATGTACTCATGACTAATAAATTAGAATAATTACAAAAAAAAAAAAACAGTTTTCGTCCGGTTTGCGCATATTCTATGCACAACACACAAAACCATCGCTCGTAGTTTTCCGCATTTCATTGGTCGGCAATCTCATAAGATATTTAGTCCATGGCAATTTTAATAGAATATAATATAGAAGTGGAGAACCTCGCGGCTCGCGGTAGACGAATCAATATATGATGGCGTGCGTATCACAAAGTTGTGACCATACATATTTATTTAGTCATGCACGTACTCTAGAATGTATAGTGCACACCAACTGCTATTCGGTTTAGCGAAATCAGCGCTTAAGATATTATTGATATCAAGTATAAATTATAAATATAATATACCTCTTTCGGAAAGGTCGGCGCCATGACGGACATGGAACAGAATCCGAGGAAGTCGACCAGCGCGAGCGAACCGAGCGCCATGTACTGTTTGATGGTGAATCCAAAGTACCGGCGGACGCCTTTGTCGCGTTCATCCGGTTCGCCGCCTCCGCCACCTCCAGCCAGGTCAAACGGCACGGGGCTGCGCGAAAAGCGGCACAGTTCGCAGTAAGCGTTCCGTTCCATGGACAGTGACATGCTGCGGGCGTTGTGGAACTTTTTCGGATATTCGATGCGGAACTTTTCGATTCCGGTTCCGCTTCCACTGCCTCCGCCGCCATTTCGAATGCCGTTGACGAGCGCTGTGCCGGCGGTCGCCCCGGACGGATTCGCGAATGACGTCGGAAAGGTGTTGTCTTGCGAGTCTTCATCGTTGCACAGACCAGTTCGTATGTGCTCGTCATCATCCGCACTACCGTCCTCTTCGTCCATGCTCACGCCCGCGGTGGCTATGTTGTTGTTGGACTCCAGCCCACATGGTAGGTTTGTCAGGCTCTGGAACTACGTACGCGTGAAGGGCAAACAAAAAAAAAAGTTTAAAAGCCGTTGGCATATTTGTAGGGATTCAAGTTGTAGGTTGGAGGGGGGGGGTTGCATAAGAGAACGGAGTCCACCTTATTTTTCTATATTATATAGTTAACATTTTCAGCCTTATTTGATTGTAATAATATGAAATTCGAAGACGGTCAAAATTATGTACGCACAACATAATTATAACATAATATACGAGAAATTAAAAAAATAAAACAATTTTATTAATGAATGATGATTATACATTTACGAATACCACATTTCCATACTGAATTGTATTGTGTTGGAATTTATGTGCATTGTTAAATTTGGTATTATGCATTATTATTGTAACAATAATCAATTATCATGTATAATGTATATGAATATATGATGCGTCCTGCGTCAACATTACATTTTTACTGTTTATAAAATATAAATTACCTACTAAAATACAAATTATTACAATGAGATTCAGAAACGCATCAAAATTATTAATGTGTTTTTAGTTTATATAATACAGAATTATTCAAAATGATGGCTATTATTTATTTATTTCTAATTTAATTGATAATTAATACAAAAGGACATAAAACTTACTACTGGCTACTGCGTAAACATTTGATATTGTAGCGACACTGTGAGTGCATGATAGGGTAAGAACTAATAACCATCACCCCATCGAATTTTAAAACTTTTTCTAGCCAAAAATCCGTTAAAATGGATTAGAACAATATTAAGTTTAATAATTATTAATCTACCAAAATAAATTCCGGCCAACCGAAATTTATAAGGCATAGTACCGTGCCTACTGCGCAACTGCACATGAAAAAAGATTGCTTTTGAATCTTTAAAATAATATTTTATAAATTATACATAAGTAATGTTAATATGTAAGTATTAAATAGTTACTTCATTACTTGGTTGGTAATCTATTCTTGGTGTCCTTTGACCTGTCTCTACAAGCATATATACGCATGTCATATACGGTGTAATGTTCAACTATATATCGACATATCGTTATACATAATATAATAGTGATTAAATAAGAGAAAACAAGATAGTATACGATAATTATTTCAATAAGTGTAAATGATAGCCAATATTGAAAAGGTTTCTTTTTTTTTTAGCGAATTTGTTTCTACATTATAATCAAACAGGTCAATTATCTCTAGCTTACTTTGGTAAAAATACTTATTTAAAATCGCAATTTAACGTAAAATACGATTTAGTTATGATCATTGTAATATCATAATATAATATACACATTTTACATAAAATATTATATCTCCTTAATAGTAGAACAAAAAATTTCAACATTTTTTTAAAATATAGTCTTTGAGTATATTTAAAAATTTCAAAATTAGATTTTGAATAACTGCATTAATGAAGAAAAAGGGAGTGAGCATGCTTTGTGAATCACTTTGTACACAGGACTTTAAGGTGTATATTTACATACAAGTGTTAAATGTTGTATATTTTATTTTCCACGCTATAGAAAAACTTTATACACTATGATGGCATTTATACTAATCTATTATATTATAATACAATTAGATGCGGGAAAACGCAATGGGTTTACAAGAACGTTTTTAAACTAAAATAAAAAATCTGAGAATTCTGACCCAATTCCTCGAAATAGATTCTGAAGTACGTCACTGGTAGATACGTAAATAAATATACAAATACCTAAGTATAAATGAATTTAACAAAAATGTAAACTTTCTCTTATTCCATTCATAAACTAAATTTAGGATTAAATAACATAATAAATGTTATTAATTAAAATATGAATGAGAACCTACGTCCTATATACATTATAGTTATACATATTTTGTGTGACTTGCGCATTCCTTTCTTCATTGTAAAAATAAATTATTTATTTTAATATTTAAGTATATGTTACTATGTATAACAACAAACCAATATTTTAAATTCAGTCTTGCGATTCACAAACCGCCCTAAGTCCTATTTAATATGGTTAATTAATAATAATATATTAAGTGGCAAAAGTAGCAAAGTATATACAACACTTACGAGTTACGAATAGTTTCTATATTATAAACACAGTACAGCTAGGCTGCTATAGGGTATACATCATTGTTATTTAACTACATTAAGGAAATCTCAAAGACACACGCAAGATTCGAACTTTATCTAATCGTTTTCATTAAAATATAACTCGTATTCAAAGATATTATTATTACATAAGTTGATACTAATAATTATTAACTTCGGAATTCGTTTTCCCGGAGTAATGGCCTCATTCTAATATTACGGCTGTATTCTACAGGGTGTTTCTATTCTACGATGATAATAATCACTCAGAATTAATCAAAAATTTTAAATACAAACAGAAACTCGTAAGTTTGGTCTTACGTATTATATTCACTCGACAGTAAACCTTTAGGGGTTACAAATATTCAAGAAAGGGAACCCCCTCCGTTTATGCAACACTGTTTTAAACAGAAGTAATAGGTACTCCACTTATGCACATGCTTCACAGTCAGAAATTCAAACACTTCAAGCATCCAACGTAGTCATATTTACATTTATAATTATAATAATATATTAGTTGATTCTACGATGAACACATACGATACGGTGGTATATAATTAAAACGGGAACTCTATACAATTTGTATAAAAGGTCTCAGAAAAGTGAATGCACCTTTCACGAATGGACGGTTGAAAAATATATATAGAAACATCAGCTGCGAATTTTAATCGTGTTGATGTGTTTTATGCCTTTTATGATACATAAAAGGCCTAGTTGTACTTCTCTGGTTACCTATGTATTATGCAGGTACTGTTATTTTATTTGTCAAGCATTTTTTATAGCAAATAATTTTAAACCTTCCTGTCCTTAGGCCTTTGCGGATTATCTTCACGAAAATTCCGGGCATTAAATACCTACGTGGCTACGTTGAGAATGTTTTACCTAAACGTTATAAATTATGATATTAAATTCGACTCGATTAAAACCGACATTTTAAATATATTTATGAGAAAAACTAAACAATGGTCAGATAATAATCTATTATATTATATTATATTATAGGCTATACGTATATTTTTAAACGACAAACAAGCCACCTATAATTGTCTATGATTTTAGTAGTAAGACATTATTAAACAATCAATTATATTTGTTAGTATTTTTGATAATATAATTAATGCCAATTAATTGCAAATTAATTGCCAATATAATTAATAATAATATCGTATTTTTAACTGAAAAGTATTTTTTGATTTTTCCAAGTTCAGATACTATTAGTTTTTAAGTAGACGTTTAAATAATAAAAAAGTGATACACGCGTAACATGATCTCGTTCCTATTTTATCCTTAATTATTTTTTAACTGTAAGTACATTTTTTTTTTCTATTTAGAACTCATTCTAATATTCAGTCTACATTGTCGAAAGTGTCTACTAATGCGTTTTATAATATAATAAGCTCATGCTGATAAGTGATATGAATTAAAAAAAAAATTAAAAAAATAGAAATTTGAATAGTTAAGGTGTTGTTGTTAGGGCATGAGGCGCATCCGACATCCATACTGAGGTATTTTCGCTACGATTTAACGGTCTAAACAGCCATTTTTAAATGCAACAGGCCATATCACGTGGAATTATAATGTATATGCATTCCTTCATAATCGAATTTATTTATTATATTATATTTATAAAATATGTCTTAAACTCTTAAATGTTTGTAGTCATTAATATTTCCATTGAAAAACGCTTACTATACATTATTATACATATTTATATCAATATTAAGTAGGAATTTTGAGCATTTTTTTTTTCACAGTTAAATGAGAAAAATTAATTTCAATTTTAAAACGATGTATATTCAAACCATACTACCTATTCAAAAGGTAACGATAACCCTGTCGGTTTAAAGGTATTATGTAGTTATAAAATATATGTTATGCAACAAAAGATGTGCACATTTATTTAAAGTACGTTTGTGAGCCCTACAATGGATAACAATATTCAAATAGATATACATGAATAAAAATTTAGAGATAATTATGTTAGCTTGGCATCGACTCAAAAATTGAATATCAAGATAAAACTGTACAACCAACAAAAATGTAAATAATTTACAATTCGGTAAAAACCATACTAACCCCATAACCATGTAATCACCAATCACAACTAAACTATATCCATTAATAATAATGTAAACACAATCGCAAGCAAATGACCTAGCTTTTAAAGCCTTTATTCTCAATTAAAAAAAATAATAATAATAAAAATAAAAATAATGTTAGCTGCCGAGGTGTCGCGGGCTACAGCAGTAATTGGAGTGACGTGGTTGGCTGTAGTCAATTTGCACCAAAATTGACCCAAAATATTTACAATATTTGCACCATTTTTTAAAAATGCGTTTGTAATTTGCACTAAATTAAAGATATGTAATTTGCACCTTCCTCAGGTATTGATAAATAGGAATTGTAATTTGCACCAAAATTAAAATTGATTATTTTTTCGATAGTACAAACTTACAAGTTTTTATATTCTAATTTAAATTTAGCTTAGTTTTTATTTATAAAATAGCTGAGCTTATGTACATATTGTTGTAATATGTTTATATAAAATCGTATATAATAATGAATACAAAAAAAGTACGTAAACGTAAAAGTAACGTAAAGGTAGCTTAGTATTTGATCATATAAATATATATAATGCGAATTGCGATTACGACCGATAATTGGACGTAAAACGTCAAAATATTACCAGATAAGGCGAAAAATAAATCCCGAAAAATTATTATTGTCATTCGTGTACATCTATAGTCTCGACGTCTACGAAGATTTGTTTTTTTTTATTATTTTGAATTAAGAACATTTAACAATCTGTACTCGTGGTACAATAAGCTTAATAGATATTTGAATTACAATAGTAATAGAATTAATACAAACACAAACGCAGCAGCATTCAATTTATATGTAACGCTATTCTTATTTTACATGAAAATCTTGAATTGAAGAGACTGTCCAGCAACAGCACTTCGGCGAGAATTTTTTTTTTTTATTTATAATTAACGTATAGTCCTGTCTACAAAGATACTTAGGAATAATCGAATATTTCAAAATTGAATATTCGATATCGAACAAATAAATAATCATTTTGGTGCAAATTACAAACGCTATTTTTGACTATAGTGACAAGCTACCACGTGGTTTTGTACGTATCAATCGACATTTATGAAATGCAGCTAAAATATTTTAAGTAGGCATTTATAACAAACTGAAATGTTTTTCACTCCACTTATTATCTAAAATCTAAAATTGAACTATTTGAGAGACAAATTAGTGGTGACGTAATACACGTGACTGAGAGAGAGGGGGGTCGTTATAGGGGTCAGCAAAATGAAATAATAGTAAGAAAAATTTTGACGTTAAAAAATATACCAGATTTATTCAACTGTTTTGGGTGTTACAAATAATATTACGATAATTAAAATCTTATTATTAATACATGTTAACGCAAATTGACAAATTATGATGTGTAAACTATTTATAAATTCTAAACATGTTGTTTATAATACTTTTTTAATCACTATCGCCTTTCGAAACGACAATGGGGCTTGTAGAGAACGTGAATAACAGTAAATGAGTGTTTCAGAGGATTTTGACTTCTGGTGAAACTTTAGTTTGGTGTGACTTTTAGAATAATAGTTTTTGGGTAGCCAAACAATTTCTATTTGCGAATCATTGTCCGGGAGGCAATGAGACAGAAAGTGATAAACTTAAAAGCTATTACTGTATATGATATACTAAATATATGGTGCGAGTTTAAAACCGCGGTTTGGCGCTTTTGGATAATGCGAAATAAGTACACCCGAAGCGTCGGAAAAAAGATGTTAAGCCGAATCCCTAATAAAAGCGTACCCAAACTTTTACAAATTTCTGGTCACAATTGAAATTAATTTTTATACTGCAGCCTGCAGGCCTTACATATTTTTATAAATTGTGTCATAAAAAAAAAGTACATTGGAACGGAATTCTATAGTATTATTATTTATTTTTAAACTAAAAATTATCGTTAGACGTTTGTAATTCTTAAAACTTTATTAAAAAATCTTTTTTTAAGCTTTTATTTTACTGACACTACCTTTTTATATTTTTAATTTTCACAGGTCGATTGGAATACTTCCGCGGAATAACGTTTATTTTTAAATTGGACACTAGACTATACTATATATCATATATCTTTTCTCATAATATTAAACAATTTGACGATGGTGCTTACTGCTTACTGATTTTATATGAAGCAAATTAATGTTATATTATCGTAATATATATAACATTAATTACAATATACATAATATAAATTTGTAGCTTATTAGTTCAATGAAAATAAAATAAAAATATCATATAATATTATATAGTATATAGGTACCTACTCGAGAAAAAAATTTAACATAAATGCTCTTTGGAAATATGTGTAACATTACAGCTAAGTACCTAAACATGATTTAATGGATAATTGTGGATTATACAAAATATAGTGAATTACCTCCATTCTACAAGTCTGTTTTTGTCAGATAAATAGTGGTCGTGGTTAATAACCCACTCATGTTTAACAAAAACAAAAATGTTTGTAGGTATAATATATTATAATACTATAGTGTTGGCCAACGATATCGATAATTCAATACGATATCCTGGGTATTTTTCGAATAATTTCGATATCGATATCTAAAAATAATTATCGAAAATATTGCGATATCGGCTCGGAACAATTTGTGTATATTTAAGTATTATGTAACTTTTATTACTTTTATCTACTAGATAATAAATTATAGCATATTGTGATATATTTCAAATAAATAATTCACCACACTAAACAATTTACTCTAAATTCAGTGCCGGTTGTTAACTCGCGGTGAGAGTGGTGAGACCCCGTAATTATTTATTAAATAAATAAATACTTAATGAATACTTTTCAGTTAGTACAGAATAATTAATAATTGATAATTAATTTACACTCATAATATGTATTAAAATTTATATGTATACTTTTATAATAAACTAAATTATATAAAATGTAACTTGTTGTAAAATATATAAAAATTTAAATCGATATCGCTTATTAAAAATACATCGTTGGCCAACACTATTTAATACACATCATCGAAATATGTACCACTACCAGTCACCTTATACCGCGGCTCTACCTACTTAAGTAGTTAAGTTTATGATGTTTTTATTCGTATGTTTTGTACAAGTTATCTCATATTTTTAGGTTATAAGTCTTGTACACACTAATAGGTACTCGTATATAACACATACTGCAGACGATAGTTTTTGTTTGTGTCTTTGTGAAATGATATGTAGGTCGGTGCCTACATATATTATATACTATAATACGATACAAATAAATGGAATATTTAACGTTATTAATTATATAATATTATATTATAATATCCACGACTCTGCATAAGTTATTTATTATTAAATTATTTACCAAATGGTAAAAAATTAGCTCCATTCGTACTTTGGCAGGTACCTAGAGAATTCAATCAAGGACCTCTTTTGTAATCCCTGCCACAGAATCCCAGAATTGGTTAGGTACTATTTTGTTAGGTACTATAGAATTCCTACAAAACCACTCGCATAGTCGCATTATCCCTAAGCTCGTTGAAAAATTGAATTTAATATAAATATGAATAACATTCAAAAGGACATAAATAAAAAATTGATTGTTTGTTATAGTTATAATAACTGAATCAAATAAAAACATGGGTAAAAACTGAATTAAATTGAAATAATCCAAACAATATTTAATATTTACATCGTATGTATAGACGTCATAGAGAGAGTATGTATAATATTATATCTATAAACTATAATACTACCTGCGCGGATTTAATAGTGATAGGTAGGTACATGTAATATATATCAAATAACAATAAAATCGTACTGTTTTTTTTTTTTGCTTTTTTTATAGGGTTTCAGCTCGGAGATATTACGTCAAATTGCATATATGGTGTAATTCGTGTTGGACTAGTCGTGTGTTTCAAATGCGTATTAAAAGAAAATCTAACACTTCAGATGAACTCACTCTGCGAAGGTCGTCTCTTAAAAATATTGTATATTATTATTGTTTTCTGCGCTGAAACGAAAGCACATAACAAATAACTATCTAAGTTATTTTTGTAGCTGCGGGTGTTTATAACAATAAGTATTATTGTATCTAGATAATATATTCAGAGAAGATCGACGATGATGACGTGATGTCTCAATACCATTTGTTCGTAACTAAACACATAATATTTTGTTCATCACAAGACCAAGTGGTAATTTTTTTTATTTCTCATTCGAGCGAATAAGAAAAAAAATGTTGTTTTAGTATTTTATACCCAAATCTAAAAAAAATCCTCAATATTATATTATAAATTCAATTTTTGAAAATAATTACTGAATCTAATACGTCATGGAAAATCAAAACTAAATTTGCTTTCTTATATTACATAAAATATCAATATATTGACGAATGTAAATTACACCTGCGTTGTGTTTGCATACAATTATAAATAAATCAGAAGTTAGGTAGAGCCTATCTAAAATATACGGTCGGGAAGATTAAAATACAATTTATTATGTCCGAAGAATAATATACAACTACTTATTTAAATTGCTAGTGTTGCTAGTTTGCTACCTATTCTGTATTCAAATAATTTCAATAATTTTATGATAAACTCTCCTGAATACTTGTGCTATTTATTCGGAAACTGAAGTTTGAATGTATAACTATTAATATTAAAAATTACCATTGTGTTGACATACCTACAAACTGTAAATTACTAATTAACAACCATGTTAAAATTGTGCGAGACAAAGCGTATTTGATATTTTTTAAGCATTACGTCTTACTGTTATAATTTATAATGTTATGTTTACCTTTTGAATTACAATTAATATGATTTGTAAATATACCTACACAGTAACAGTATGATGGATATTTAAATTCTATAAGAGGTTTTCAAAAATAATTAACTTTTATTTTGTTTTATTTGTATCATGAAACATTGATTTTTTTTATTACGTAATAATATTAAATAGGTAGGTACGTTCTATAAATAACAGCTAAATCAATGATATATTTCTAGTTTTTACGCATCTAAAATATTATTCAAGCGATAAGGTCTTAGTATCCATGCTATACATATTGTGTCATTATCATTTTTAAGTACCATATTATTAATTCAATTATTATATTTCACGGAGTAGGTACTTAGAACTAATGTATTTATTAATTATTCATTTGTATGTAGTTTTATTATTTTCATTATTATTATTATTATTATTATTTACTAATAAATTACTTATAGATTAAATTAATGAAACTCAATTTTATCTGATAAAAAAGCATTATTTTTTAATACTCAAGTATAACACGTGTAAAAATTTAATGTAACTTAAACATTTAGTGTAAACTTTGGTTTGTGTCTTACAATTTATTAGCTACTTAATAGGTAACTATATTATATATTTATTCAAATTTCAGATATTCACTAACATGTTTTATTAATTACCCACTAATATTAACGATCAATTCGGAATTCGTTAATATTTTCGTATGGTAATTTTAATTCGTAAGCTATATTTTATAATGCATTTGGTAATACCAACTTGGGACCAGAAAAGTTTAACATAATTAATATAAATTATTTTACATGTTGATGATTATTTATTTCAAGGAATATTCTTAAATATTTTTAATAAATATACAATGATAAGTATCAAAAATTATTCAAAACATTCCATAAACCAACATTTTTAATCAATTTATAAATAAAGTAATTTATATTAAATAGCTAAATTGTAAAATACTAAATAGTCTAGATAGCTTAACATTAAGGGTTATCTTTGTCCGACATTTACAAAATCGCTTTGGGAATGTATTTTGTAGGTACCTATACTTTATAATCAAACTCATATGGCAAAATATATTTCATATTACAAAATTTAATAGGGTCATACAATATTTGCATA
This sequence comes from Diuraphis noxia, assembly GCF_037042655.1. Taxonomy (NCBI): domain Eukaryota; kingdom Metazoa; phylum Arthropoda; class Insecta; order Hemiptera; family Aphididae; genus Diuraphis; species Diuraphis noxia. Next base: position 100,197,635 of record NW_028301711.1, on the reverse strand, counting down.
TATTAATTATAGTCAATATTTATACAAAAAATTAAAGGATTTTCAATAATTGTAATAGGTACCCAAAAACACCAGCGTCGGGAAATATTATATTGAATTATTATAATTTAAATAGCTAAGTTTAAATTTAAACTGAGTTTGGTTCTGCAATATATTATGATGATATTATTGTGACGACTGTTAACATGCATAAATGTATACCTACGCTGATAATATCTTCCTGACTTACTATAAATATTTTAAAATTGGTTTTAAATATTTTTAAACGAACATTATATTCACATTAATTGACGGATAAAATACTGGCACTATATAGCATCTTAATAAAATAATTTTACATTGGACAATGTATAGTTGTTAAAAATCCAAAGTAAAAAATTATGACGCATATTATGATTTATAATACATATTTTAAAGCACATTGTACTTTCGAGATTTGTATGTACTTTTGCTGCTTTTTTTTTTGTCTGCACGTTTTACGAATTTAGGTAGTTATAATGAAACCAGTAATATAATATTAGTTAATCCAAAAGTTCTTTTGCCATATTGGCCGCATGGCACCTACAATATATAGCGTTAATCGAATAAAATGTAAATTCTAAGAGATGATCTAATGTGTAAGACCAACCTAAGTACTTTTCATACCGCGGTGGTCCACGTGCATTTTAAACATTGAGCACAGCTATAGGACATTATCGCCGAGGGTTTGTGATTATAAGTAGTTGACTGTACCTATACTTATATAGATAATTGTAATCGAATCAATGAAGTGATTTACGTACTTTAAGAAGATAACGTTCAATGAAATTGCACAGCACCAACACTAATTCGTACATGAAGCCGTATGAAATTAAAATTATAAATTACATTGGCTCGAGTACCTGTTTGTAGTTCTATTTACCGCTGCAGCGACTTGAATGGAACCAATTAATTAAACTGTACAAATAAGTAGGTATGAAAATATCGCAAGCAGATATACTATAGGCAGGCGCCCGCCGGTGGTAAGAAAATCGACTAGGCGACAGAACGAAAAAAAACTCCGTTTGTTCCCGTGTCATCGGCTCACGACTGAGTGTTATATAATAATATATTAAAAAAAAAAAAAAAAAATGGTATAATAATAAAACAAAACCGTCGAACTACTGCCGTAATAATGAATGTAGGCATAATTTATACACGGGGCAGAACTTCTCAATTATAAGCTGTATTAAATTTCCAGAGGCACGAAAGTCTTACGGCTTCCACGCTGGAACGTATTCGTAAACCGAGAACTTTTGTACGAAAATATGTTATAGGTAGTATTAATTATAATGCAGACACATGGAGATAAATCGATTGGACGTTTTCCTATTATTATAATCAAGGTTGGGACATTTATTAATATCAGGCCGGTGTAATTGTGGAAGGAGGGGGAGGGTTCAAGATGCAATGGATTCTTGGGGCCCGCTTGTTTTTGCAAAATATTTTTTTAAAGTGTACGTTCAAAATAAATTTTTTAAAAATAAAATAAAAATCTTTACGTCACAAAAAATGAACAAATGATAAACTGATATTTGATAACAATACAATTAAGTATGTAAATTAGTGTGAATGTAGTGCATACTTCATAGTAATTACGAGTAATTATTGAATTAAATTAATAACTTATAACCACAATATTATTAAGACATTCAATTAGGTATTAATTGACATTAAGTGTTTTTGACTTTTTTCACGTGAGGTAACAATAATTATATCATGATGTCTACTGTCTAACATTTAAAATAATATCATTTTTAACTCCGGTGGTTGTAGTAATTAGGTTAGATTTATACGTAGTTTATTTTCAGGTCTGAGTGTAGGGTTTTGTTTTTGTTAGTAACATACCAGGGGTACCCCAAATTTGTATACCATAATACCAAGGGGAGAGATTAAACAAAATATTTTATGAAAGAAAAATTGGATGAATAATATAAATTGGCTCACACAACTCATAATAATGATAATCTATTAAGTTTGTACCTACATGAAGACATTCATATCAAACACATTCAGACCTATATTACGCATCGGCATCGTTTTCTACGACGAGTTAACTGAATATAAAAATATGTCCGTTTCAAAATACTTCAAATTCGTATAGGTACTTATATAATAACAACAAAATGATAATGTTTAAAAAATTAATTTTTGCTTACTTATCAACGGTAAGTAAAATTATCTATGTCAAACGGGTTTTTACAATTTGCAAATGATCTGTCTTAAGTATTTAATGAGGATTTTTTCACGGATAAAATAGGAATCAACCTATAATTTTTGTAAAACCTTTTTTTTTTGGTGTAGCTATTAAACTACAGCGAAACCTACTTATACTCTTATGGGTCGTTTAAATAAGTGTTCATTATAGACAGGTGTACATATTATAGAAATGTTTCTGATCATGTCAATTTTTTTTTTTTGGGACCTTATTATATTTTGTCCGTTAAGACAAGTTTCACTGCAGGGTTACAACCAGACCAATGCGTTTATGTACACGTGAAAAATATTTTATTGATTATTGACCATTATTTACTGTTTGTTTAGTAAAATGTCGAGGATAACATTCGGTAGGTAAACCCACGATTTGTTTGAAGTATTCTTGAATAGAAAAATCCCATATTGACGCATGAGATTCGGCTAGACTTTATTTTATTTATTTTTTAATTTTTGTTTCTATTAACATGGGATGGCGACCCTATTCGATATATTAATAAAATAAATATTCGAGTTTTGTGATCCGAAACAAAATTTATGTGTTACGTGTGAGCCACCCAATTTAGAAACTTAATAAAAAAAGCTAATAAAAACCTCGACCTCTCAATAAGTATATATTATTGTAAATATTTTTTTAAATCGAACTGGCAATTATACAGATATTAACGCGTTCAAACATAATTAATAATTATTATGAAAACTCTTCAGATTTATTAATTATAAATAAATGTTCTGTAATTACCTTTTCACATAAAAAAGTCAATTCATTCTTTAACTATAATTTAAATAATTGCCCCACACTACGTGTTTCATTAGTCAATGATTTAGGTATCTTCTTTGATACCAAATTAAAATTTAACGACCATATTCACAAAATAAAAAACAAAGCATCTTCAAAACTAGGTTTCCTTAAACGCTGCTGCTCAAAATTTAATAATCCACTTGCTTTAAAAAATATTTATTTATCTTTTGTTCGATCCCAATTAGAATATGCTCCCCTCATCTGGTCTCCAAATTCTATACAACTTACTCAAAATCTCGAATCTATTCAAAACTCTTTCTTACGATTCCTTTCTTTCAAATGTAGAATAGAAAGACAACCTCACACTGGTTATAATGGAGTTTTAGGTTTTTTTGATATGACTCCCCTAAAAAACCGTAGAAATTATTTGAATTTAAATTTTTTATTCAAACTACTTAATTATGAAATTGATTGCAGATCTTTATTAGAGAATTTAAATTTTAATACCAACCCAAAAAACGCGAGAAATAATAATTTATTTTTCTTACGAAACACAAAAAAAAATTATTCCCTAAATTTACCAGCAAATATGATAATGTTATTAGGTAATTTTGCCAATTTAGATCTATTTCATTGTAGTAGTAATGATATCAAACAGATATATGGTTTAATTTAAATTTTCATAATATTACCAATCGTTGAACTACGAGATTATTGTTATTATTTTATTATTATTAATTTTACTTTTCATTATATACAAATTGATTCCCATCACACACTGTAAAAGCTTTCTTTTGTCTATGAAATTATATTGTAACTGTTATATTTGTACATACTTTTTGTAAATGGAGTTTTTTTTCTCCGTAAATAAATAAATAAATAACACTAAATATAGACTATATAGATATATATAATTAATTAATGTGCTGTTGTTGTTTACCGTTTTATAATTGCTATTATTATTATTATTATACTGTATTGGCCATTATCGCATTTTACAATATTATACTTTTTCACGTAGACATTATTTTTATAGACTATGCATTGTATGATACAGTCTAGCCCCATATGTGTAATAACTAAATACACTTTATGTATCACGCTTTGATTTATAGTATCTAATTATAATTCCAATGTTTAATTTATTGCAATTTTTCATCAATATGATAATATTGTCATTTGTAATATACGTTGAACACAGACTCAATACTATAATGAAAGGTCTTGCTGCAGTGACGTCAATTCGTGCATGTTATTTTATACTCATACTGCGGAGGTGGCAATGGCGGCATGTGGCAAGCTAAATCAAAACCAATCGCTTTTCTCGTGAAACTGCAATCCATTAATTTTGTATTTGAATATTTACTCGGGGGATTTCCGCTGTAACCGAACAAACTCACTCTCCCTCCTCACGGTCCACGGGTATAACTGAGGATCGACACGGTGGCGAGTGTCATACATTGAGGTGTGTCCGCAGAAGAGGGGCAAAATCCAATAATAATAATTGTATTTATTAGTATAATATTAAAACGTAATAATATATTTTTTTTAAAGACCCGACATGCACTTTCGTACCTATCTCCCAAATGAAGCCAATGTTTTATTTAACTCAATTTTTTTAACCCAATTTTCATCAAACAATTTATTAAAAATTTAATAACAATTCATTAAACAATTCGCCACAATCATTTGCAAATAATTATTTTATAGCAACATAACGTATAAATGTTGTGCTAAACATTGTTTTAAATATACATATAAAGATGTATCACAAAAAATATATTCTATTATTACATTAAGCCTTTAAACGAATTTTAGAGCAATACAAATTAAAAAATTTTAAACAAATTGTCGGATGTAAATTAAAAATACAAAAGTTTAGACTAGCAAATAGTTTATTCTATGACTATTTTGATCACCTATCAATATACATAGGTATAGCTGAGTGTACAATATAATATGGATGTCTGTAGACCGTAGTGTTGTTTTTAAAAGTATTTAAACATTTATCACAACGAAACAGATTTATTTTTACTTATATTTTAAATTATTCATCACGACGACAAATAATATTAAGTAGTGGAAGTATGTTGTAAAAGTCAATGTATAGTCTCTATATATATCACTGTATCCACTATACATAAATAATAAAATATTATGCACTGCAATTCCCGACAAAGTTAAAATGCTTATGGAACTTTGACGTCAATGCATTCAATTATTAACTACCTAGTACCTACCTTCTCGGTATTCGGTACATTTATGCTTCTAAATTATACTACAATATCGACCACATTATTTCGGTTATTTAAATTGATACATGTAACGGATTTTATACTTGAAAAGCGTTGGATGGGACTTACTAAAAATAATGCATTTCGCCTTCAAATCTTGACCCTAAAATTGAATAACATATGTATACTATGTTTGCCGGACAAAATTATCCAAACACCGGAGAAGTCACTCTGCAATACAGTATGTGTTGGGCTCGTCATTGAATAGGTCACTGCAATGGATGTGTTGAATTCAATTTCAACGATAAATCATTATTGCCTATTGGTACCTATACTTAGAAAAAAACGATTCTGAACGAGACGGCTTGTCAGCCGCCAGTATTTGTATTTCTAAGGAAATGTTATTATAAATTATAGTTATGTATTGCTATTAATAATTTATTTTTTTTATAGTAGGTAATGCTATATTAATTAGTTGGACTTATTTTTACTAAAACAAATCGCTCATGATATAATATTATAATATAATTATTGTAATATTATTTCATGTAAAAATGTTTATCAAAATTTAAGTTTCAATTACGCATAAAAATGTATACATATAGGCATAAAGCTTATGCCATATGGGGATAAAATTAAAAACTATAAATTTTTAATTACAAAATAATTTACATATTTTTTGATTTTGACGAACTTCGTCAGAATTTTAAACGCTTATAAAAAAAGTGACTATGAATTTAAGATATTTTTGAATAGTGGAACTTTGTGCTATATTTTTAAGCTTTTCAGTTTACATTCATAAACAATAATTTTGTCATTCGTAAAACTAAAAAAGTAGAACATTTCAAATATTTGTATTTTTTAAATAATTCAACAAAAGACAAAATAACAATTTAAAAATTAAACCATGTTTAGAAAATTCTGTGTATAAATATTTGTTTAGAAGTTTAATTTCTACACTAATTCATTTTTGAATATTACAACCAAAAATATAAGATCGATTTTATCGAAAACTGGTGTTACGTCATAATTGTGTTTTTTTCCTAATTATTTTGAAAAGTACCGAGACGTTTTTACTTTTCACCTACTAGATACAATTTTCTACCAATAGATACCTTCAAAATTGAATGTTGAAAAATGTTTATATTGATGATGATATGTGATTTATAAATTCATTTTCACTGTAATAATCGCTTCGCTCAGAATCTCAAACATTTATAAAAAAATAAGTGTATAGTAACGCAGTAGTGTGTAAAATTTGATGGTCTGCCAAATGTATTTTAATAACTTGTAAGTTATACATATTTATCATCTAACCAACTAATACATTTTTGTAGAAAATTATCAGAATCGACTGAAATATTTCAAAAAACCGTTTTCCATAGATACCCCTTTAATGTTTATAATTATAGTATTATATACTAATCCCAATGCTTTCTTAAAATATTTGTATAAATATTTAATTCTAAAGATAAATAATCAAACCTAAGCGCATTTAATAATCATCGACCACCATGTGTCCATAATATGAATTATTTTGCAATGGAATAAACGATGTGAATTATTATTATGACACGGTTACAATGACATTATTTGGCAAACAAACAGATAAACATCGTGAACACGTCATGAAGTGCATGCCACGGCTGTTTAACATGAACTTTGGTCTTTGTGACTAGGCATCAAAGACACTATATTATAATAATACATCGTCTTTTGTGCATCATCGTTTCAGCACCGCGTAATTAAATATTGTACTATTTGATTTCATTACATGAAATTAATCATAGGTAGTGATATTATAGGCAGGTACGCATTGGTCGACACCAATGGTTATTGAGAGTAGAGTATACAAACAATATTATTTTCTTTTGTTTTACATCACTATTAAAATATATAATACTCAGTCTCAAAAAAGAATATTATCAGTTTGCCCGGTTTGATTTACATCGGAGCTGCGCATTTCCGACCAACTTCTCGGTGTTGGCGTGATCACGTGGATTTTGGTGAGTCAACCGTATCATTCACGATGCATAAAAAACGATTGTCCTCTTTAATGACAGGGTATAGACTATAGACAGTGGTGTTGACTAATGTATAAATGTGAGGGTTACGTATCTATCATAAAAATATTTAACGACTAAAACGGCCGACAACAGCGTAAGGGGATTCGGTCGAGGGCAAAAACGCCATGGATATAAAAAACATACTTAGCATCTAAATATAAAAGTAGTATACATAAATAATAGGAAAAAAAGCAACTAAAAATTACAAGCCTCTGTACATTTAATATTTACATCCATTGTACGAAATACGAATACACGCATAGGCCCATTAAACACATTTTACAAATGGATATAATATTTTCATAATTATTCGTTTGTAAACAATATCAAATAAAATATAGTAAGAAAAATAAAATAAGGACTAGAGAGCGTACCTATGCCTAACCATCACGGTAATAACTAAATAACTACAATAATTTGAATACTATCTTTTACCTATATGTACGTAGTGTTGGATATAATTAATGAGTATTGTGGTTATTATACGATTTTCATATCATTTAATACATGTATTACCTTTATATGATTGGTATAATGTTGATGTCTGGATTCGTCGAAGAGCATAATATCACGTGATTTTATTGGAAACCGTTTGTTGAAAAAAATTTGAAAATTTGATAACTTAAAAATACTAAAATTATTTACTATTAAGAAGCTCGTTACTAATTCGATTGAAATTAATATGGCTATGATATCGGTTATAGGTTAGATCACTGGTGATCACAGGTCGTAAGTGCCTGAAGAGTTTTGAACGATTGTTCAGGAGAAAAAAAGTCAATAATAAGGCATTAGTTATCTTATAAAATACGTCCAATAAAAACACGTGAGATAACGTGGGTCGTTATAAGTGTGACAAAGTATCAAAGTACAAAACTATATAGGCAATTATAATAATATAATTATTATTAGTGTCATAATAACGCATATTATCGGATTTATACTTATATACCTGCACGTACCACTGTGTGGGTACATCATAATATTACGTATACGACAGAGGAATGATTATGTTTGATATTATAGGTAATATGTTTTTATAATTTTTTTTAAATCGATGCACATTATTCCATCATAATTGATAATATTATTTTTTATTGTTAGGCGCTGTTTAGATAATAGGTAGGTACATAAAGGTGTACGTCGTCATAGAGATACCTACTGAGAGACAGAATATTATTTATACATACGCTGGTATAATATACGAAATACGCATCACAAGACACTTAGTACTTAGATAATGATAATAATAACACACAATAGACTCGAGCAATTATATTTACCTACTCGCATTATTAAAACAATAATATTGCTGCAGCATATGGTTATGGTCGAGTATTTTTGATTTGCCTATACCATAATATAAAATAAAACGAAACATCAACAGAAGCCCTGCAGATATCGGCATGCATATATAGTTACAATTCTCGAGCAAGTCAATTGCCAATAAATGTCCATAAACAAGGTTCTAGATCTTGAATGTGACTCTATGCAATTTCTAATTGGTCTTAAATTAATTATAATATGCAACACCATTCGTAACTCGGGATCACACGAATGCTCATGAATCGGGATAGATAGGTACTGTAAACAAATTTACATTTCAGTGCTATATACCAAATTACTGCAACGAGGCGACGAAATAGCAAAATTCTATATGATGCCGACAAAATGCGTAAACATACCTGCGAAAAAATCCAAATTGCGGTGACACAATTTCTACGTTCGTGTTTCTGGATAAATTTTCTAGTCTACTCAAAAGCGGTAAACACCAAAGAGTTTTAATTTTGGGCGACATTTTAGTTTATTTACAGGTGTAACGAGTAAACTCGTGTGGACACAACATCAGACAAATTGAATTTTCATATATATATAATATATAAGTATGAAATACCTATTTTGTGTCTATTATGTGTTTCCATTTTTTTTTTTTTTTTTTATGTAAATAGGAACCTTATGTTGCTGTTGCTATTATAGTTGGTCGCCAAACTTAAAATTGTCGGCGTGGTGTAACCTATAGCATATTATTGTAGTACCTATATTATTCCTATAAATACAGATCGATGTAGTTACAGAAAGAGTTTTTATTCCCTCCACAGAATTAAAAAAAAATTTCACTATTAATTTCTAATATATGAATAATAAACTATAATATGTTTATTTAAACATGGTATTATAATATAAGTAGATAGCTCTACATCTATCTACAATCTACATATACTATATAGGTACATATAATTAGTAAATAAATAATAATTGTACACTCAATGGAGATAAGTTATTCAGTTTTTACTGTTTTTAGATATTTAGATATTTATTACATGCATAAATTTACCATTTCATATTTTCAAGTGCCTATAAAAAGAAAACGAATTTTCGTTGCTTTAATTACCTGTAAAAATTTGGCCATATTGTGTAAAGTGAAAATTTTCAGGTTTGTGTTAGTAATATATTTTGTAGACAATTTATCCACATGAAGTATTTTTATATTATTCGTAGGTACCTACCTCATATATAACCATATAATTTGCTTCGTTTTATAGACTTCGATAAAATAAAATATAAATAAAAAATAGTTTCGTAAAATAATGATAAAAAAAATGATATTTTATATTTATATGCTGTTAGTGATCGATTGAGGGAACTTATAAAAATTGTTGTATTTTTATTTACTTACAGAATATGTATTTTATGATGTATAGTTATCATCAATATAATTATCTACATTCATCTATTCGTAAATCCAAAGCCAAATGCGTTTACATATTAGTGCATTATAAAATTAGGTAAGGTGAAATGAATACTTCCAACATATTGTTTTGTTTTTATGTTTATGGATGAAATATTGTTAATGATTAACTCTTTTGCCTTTGTATGTACATTTGAACAACGTGATTCGAATTAAGGCTTAATCATGGATCAATTGACGTTTTATGAAACGACCAAATCTAATATTTGTGTTAGATTAGATACCGACACAATAAGCGTGCAATACATAATTTGTACCTATGTGGTATTACTGCGGTGTTTCATAAGAGTTGTTAATATTTATGGGGAATTATAACTATAAATCGTAACAGCATTTATCCTAATATTAGTAATATTTGTACGCGTATACCTTATTTATTCTTCCGAATAATATGAGGAGGATCACGTCAAACAAAATATTTCATCATCCACTATAATATTATAATTACCAATAGGTACTATACACGTTGTCATTTGCCTATCAATTATTATAATTTACAACCGTATTGACAACTTATAAAAAAATGTATTGTAAAATATATTGAGAGACCAGCTATTATACGCACACACGCATAAGCATAATAAATATATAACATCATTTCATGGGTACCTCACGATGAACCAATATTGATGATATGATTACATTGTTATTTCATTGTTTTATGCACATTTGCATAGACAAATCTGCGAAATACGACGCAAACATTTTAACAACCATGTTTTAATATCCGCCCGGAAACGTCTGTATTTTATAATATCTGGTAAACCATGCAGACGTGCAGTGCGTTTATACATTTCCGTGTGTTTATACATAAACGTATAGTTTTATTTGTTATTTGCATTTAATCGAAATACAGTTTTAAATTAATATTTACAGTTAATATTATAAACGTTTTCATAAATTGAAAATCGGATGCAGATTTATTACAAAATGATTTGAACATGAATAGAATAGAACAGATGAGAAAAATAAATGGAAAACAATATATTATTTTGATAATTGCATGGTATCTAAGTATAACGATTATGTCAAAATGCTCAGTATAATAATATACTCTTCCTTGTAAAATTATTGACCTCGATATGGAGATGTAAAATCTTATAAAAATGATGGTACCTATTACTGTTCGATTCGACCTGTAGGCATGTGTAGGCGATAAAAATACAACTGCAGTGCAATAATCGTAAATTATTTTATAAGGTGTTAGTGCAAAATAGTCTGTAGTAACCTACTTGAACAGTTTTTGAGTGTATTGTATTGTATATAATATCATATAAACAACTAAAAGAGAATAGAGGCCTAGTATAGAGTACCTAACCTACAAGACGTTTTTTATTTTGTCTAAGTACCTATTTTATAATGTTTGTAAATAAGAAAGGTTATAGGTAGTCAATTATTATAACATATAATTATGTTCAGAAAATCAGAAGTTCAGTAACTATTGTTTATACCTGCGTATGTGTTACTTATACATGTTATAATAAATCCAAATAAGATTAGGTAGAACACGTTATGTACATACATAGGTTCATCGATCACTATTATTTACTGTAGTATTAGATATTATGGGTATAAACAGAAATAATAATATTTTATTATTTAATATTATACTATTGTCTTGTAGTGCTTTTATTACATCGGTATAAGTATTAAGTATAGCTAAATTTTACCATCGGTAAAATACGATTGTGAACGGTGTCTTTATCGGATCAAACATCTTAAGAGGGCCCCTATCTATTACGACTGAGCACGTTTTTTTCAATATTATATTATAATATTCAATAATTTTTATAATATAAATTAGTAAATTACCTGTTTGAAAGTTTCAATGCGTGTATATGTGTGTTATCCATATTTCGTGTCAACACAATTGTTGAATAGTATACATTGCATTATTATTTATTGAAATTGACGATTTGATAATGTTTAAATATATTATTATTATGCCCTTTTCATAGTAATACCATATACCTTACACTCAGACACTGGTAACAATATTATTTGTATAGTTAGTACTTGCGTACATAATTTTGTAGCGTTTCAATAATTTAAAATTTTAGTCATACTTACGTAATACATATTTTTCATTATTCCCGCATACAAAAAACAAATATTTAGCAGATGTGATTTAATTATCTCGAAGAAATAAACAAAAATAATTTGGTAACTAAAACATAATATATGTGGTATAGGCAACGTTGGTTAATGCATAGGTATCTCGTTAATTATTTTATGATTTTTGAAAATTATAAAGGAACTTTTAAAATATATAGTTTCACGTGTACTTACTATTATACGCTCGCTAATTAAATTTTAACAAAATTATATTCCCGTCATTCGACCATACTGCTGCTTTGAGCCGACATTCGATCGAATAATAAGTTGGAAGAATAAAGCGTTTTATCAGTGTAAATATAAATACCTACTTTATTATTATGAATTACAGTGGTTCAACATTTAAATAGGAAGTCGTAATAATTGCCGTATGCAGGGTTGAATAAAATGTAGTTCCAATGGTCGATCACAAAACATTTTATTATAAGTGCAAATAATGCCATTTTAGGTGCAAAGCAATGAAATCATTCCTAGTGCTTTTTATATTATTCAGACGAAAGTTATTCCTTTTGATGTGTTAAGTGACGACTGACGTGAAGGTGTTCGGGGTCTTAGGCTTAGACAAACCATCCAGATAACCAACATCTCTGAGAACTCTTCAAGGGATCATAGCAATATAAATCGCTGCGATAGAACTGATTTATTAAACATTTCATTTTAGTTTTTGTTACATTACAAAATCGATACTAATTGTTATATAAATAAATTATAAATTATCCATAAAAATAGAGGCTGGCATACTGTCCCATGATAATTGTTCATTGATTTTAATTCAAAATTTATTACATGCAATGCAGGCATGTCAAACTCCAAGTATCAGGTGGGCCAAAAAAAAAAAAAAAAAAAAAATGTATAAAAAATTCTCAATCGATTAGTTTATCAGAAGATAAGATATGATGAAAATGGAGTTTAACTCGGCATTAATATTTTATTTTATGTTTTTGTTCATTAATATTGGTAGCCGAGGGCCACAAAAAATTGAGCTGAGAGCAGCATGCAGCCCACTGGCCGCGCTTGTTTGACATGCCTGATGATAACATTAGAGTATACACGGTAAAAATGAGTCATTTTAAATGACTTAGGTCTTAAATAATTAAATTTATTCTTGACTTGGTCGATGACGCAGTAGGATGTACATTCGATACATCATTACAGCAGAGCGTCTTTTTCAATAGTTATTGTTCAAATAAATATTAGTAGGTACCTATACATATAGGTACTAATTATAATAATATAGTGTGCATGTACTTACATATTATATTATAATTATAGTTTTAATATGATATTGTTTCAAAAAACTTTATTTTTTTAAATATTTGTTAGTTATTTTAATCAATGGTACAGGCTATTTTATCATACGTAGTTAATACCTAGTCATTATTGAAACAGTTGTTTCATAATAGTAATAAATAGCGGACATAATTACCTAATTCACCTAACCAAGTACAAATAAATACGAATTATGTACTTAATTATGAAACCAAACACTATCGGTTAAATTTGGGGAGGAGTAAATAAGTCAAATATATAAATCACTATTTGAACTTAGGAGGGAGGTGGTAAGATTTTCGGCAATAGGCATACATTTAGTTCACACCGGTATCTTATTGTTTGTGAGGCGAAAACTAAAGGCGTACAAATTTAGAAAATGGTAATACCTAATACAGATTCATTCAAACTGCACAATAAATAGGCCAATATGGACAAATAAAAATATTACAAAGTTCAAATGTTGGGGTGCTGTGCAGCTGTGTATAGCAAATTGGTAAATAAATCGTGTAGGTACCCGCGCCAAAAAATAAGCTCTGCCATCTAGCGGATACATTTTTTAGTTTGGTTTTGAATTTCTAGTCTAAAATGTTTGATTTAATACAATTATTGTTGTGTTCTAAGCCGTTCTGGACTTTGTGAGCTTGCGAACAGACAATAGCGACTAATGGCTACTGAACGAGTGAACGAGTTTAATAAATTAACTCTCAAATGTAATCGGACTTCTCGCTTTACATTCACTTGCGTACAACAATGTTCCCTGACGACAGCATCGAATAGATTTGGCTAATTAATTTGACTAATCGAGTAATTCAGTATTTGAGTGGTGTTCTTATAATTTCATTAGTGCGCCTATGATACGCCCCCGTGGTCCATTGATTATGCATGTGAAACTCAGAAACGGTTACAGATATCGATATGACATATACATTAAATTATTTAAATGTTACTATCTGTGATGAAGATACAATAGCAACGAAAATATTGTGAACTTATGTATTTTACTTTCAAATATAGTTTACAGTTTATCAGTTTAGAGAATTATAAATTTAAAGTGGTCAACTGTCATGCTGTACGTACCCTTTTATTTATATTTTTTTTCCTGTTCAAAAACCAGGAATGGGTGGGAACTGTTCAACACAATACCTACTGTCACCCGTCACTGTACCGTTTATTCGTACGTACCCTGGTTGATTACTGAATAACGTAAGTATTCATTTATTTAAATTAAATAAATAATTGTTAGTAAGAATCTATTGTATGAATTTTAGGACTCATGAAAAAATAACACGAAGACAATGTGTATACAATTATTATGTGTAATTATTATACAATATAATATAATTTTAATATTAAAAAAAAATATTTTTATTTTTATTATTATTCTAAAATAATATTACTATATACAAAGTAAACCAGTTATATACATTAACTAAGTTATAACGTATCACAAAAAAAGTGAAGTTTAAAAAGCCATTCAAACCGAAGTTTGTAAAAGTTTATTTTATTTTATAACTTTAATCAGTATAAGGCTTCAGTTAGCTAATTAAAAAATGCTGATTATAAAATTATAATGTAATGTTACATTTCAAATTGATGCGAATTAATTTGTTTGGGGCTATAATAGCCCCTCCCCCCTAAGAATTTTTACTTTAGTGGCGCCTATGTCTATGTGATAACTGAAAGCTGAAGGGGCTAAACATTCACTTTGAGATATGCATTACTTAAAATACTTAACTCGAATTCATCAAAATTACATCAAAACTTCGAGTTATGTAAATATGGGTAATTTTAAAATGTTATGATAATATAAGTAGGTATCCACAAATTTTTTAATAATCATTTAACATTTTGTGCCAGTATGATACAGTCGTCAGTCATAATTTTTATAATTATTGTTGTCGTAGTAATCGATCAAAAAGTTCAGCAAATATTAATTCATCAAATACCTACGTACTACACCAAGAAATGCCATGCAGGAAGCAATAGTTTTATGATACAATAGACAAGTTTATCTTAATTATGTATTTAAACTCTTACAGATTTTTGTAACTTTACCTGTATCAACTGCGCCTAGTGAAAGGTAGTTTTTAAGCTTGAAAAGAATAAAAACATACTTGCCAAATACGATATCATAAATAAATTAACATTGGTTGATTTATTCTTTTATAGTTATAATTTTGTAAATTTTATTTTTAAATATGGGAGGGGTGATTAAATGGTTTAGCTATGCTGTGCTATCCACAGAGAAGTTGGAATTGACGTAAATTAAGTGATCGACCAACTTAGTTTAGAAAAAAAGAGGTGCTTAGATCTTTTACTATAGATTTAGTTTAGGGTAAAAATTGTCAATTTTACAGTAATTTCAATAATAATAAGAAGGTAAATACCTATTTAAAATAAATGTTATTAATCAGTATTAAATAATAACTTTCAATTTGTCTATTATACCAAAGGTATAACTCATAATGTTAATTCCTAACATGGTAATATTTGAAAAAAATTTAAGTTCAACGTTTTTTTACGTCAGTAAATAATTCTAAAATTTTTGTTTTTGAGGTTCATTAAATGTTGGAAACCCCTCGAGAAATCACCCAAAATACGCCGCTAAACCATCACCATCTACATGATGTACACGAAACAAATAGGTCAAAGAAATCTTTGTACGAGTATTTTGTTTCATTTAAAAGGACGCTACATCCGCATACGTTGTCTTCGTCTTACAAACGTGTAACATGGCAAATCGTATGCTCAGCAGATCACGTATAGCTCCGTTAGCTTAAAATTTAGAGTAAATTGACCTTTTACAAAAATTAAAGGTAACATTATTATCACGGGCATCTCTTAGGCTTTTTATTATATTTTAATTTTAAAGTGAGTTATATGTTTTTTTAAATTGTAAATTGTTTGTATATCTTAAAATACTCATAACTCGCTTTAGAATAAAAATATAATAAAAAGCCTACGAGCTGCCCTCGATAATAATGTTACCTTTAATTTTTGTAAGAGGTCAATTTACTCTAAATTTTAAACTAACGGAGCCATACGTGATCTGCTGAGCATAAAATTTGATATGTTACACGTTTGTAAGACGGAGGCAACATATAATATGCGGGTGGTCTCCGTCTTACAAGTGCGTAACATTGCTAAAACTGTTTCGCGCGGGAAAGAACCGAGAAAGATACAGTTATAACTAAGAAACGGAATTTTCACCACATAAAATTATAAAAAGGAGAATTTTGTCTGTGCAATATCGTTTTTATTTTTTCGATATCAGAACTACAAACAAAGTTATTCATGCTTAAAAAACACAAAATTAATATATTATAAAACAATAAGAATTTTTTTGGTATAAGTGATATCGAAAAAATAAAAACGATATTGCACAGACAAAATTCTCCTTTTTATGTGGTGAAAATTTCGTTTCTTAGTTATAACTGCAGTGCCGTAACTAGACTACTGGAGGCCCGTGTGCAAACTAAAATCTAGAGGCTCCTTGTTATAGGTACATCATTTTTAACTACAACTTTTCCTTTTTTTTTTTGGAGGGGGTGAGCGGGGGAGGTGCTGCTGGATAAAAAAGTAAATAAAAATATAAAATACAGTTTATCAGAATAATAATATATATATTAACAAGTATAGTGTATTAACAGTTTTTGCAATGTTAAGCACTTGTAAAACGGAGACAACACATGCGGGTGTAGCGTCCTCTTAATGCCTATTGTATGGTGTATTAGTGATAAGAATACATCGCGCCATTTCGTTATCAATATTTAAGAGTTTTGTTTGGTTCGCTATTATTTCACTGCTGTGCACTATACGTCTAGGTATGCAAGAAGTTGTCGTTAATAATAAATATCTATGGAATTATTCGTGTTTTAAGCAATATTAATCTTGAAGCATATACATTTTAAAAACTCTATTCTATTAGTCTTTTGGCTATTATATGATTGATGAATATAAAAAAAAAACAATGGACGGCAGTACTGAAGTAATCTTTTTAGATGACTGTTGCTACACAGATCTGATAAAAGTATTGTGATTATTAATTATTTAATTATGAATTAATAACGGGTCTAAAAAATATTTTAATTGTTTAATTATTTACCTGATTATAGAAATTGAACGACATAAAACAAATCGTTAGCGATTCGAACTATGAAGGAAGTAAAGAGTTATCTGTACATACATTGTTGCAGGTACTATAATATCAATCATTTCTAAGAAAACAATTAAACATAAAACATTTCAATGATTTTCAGGGTTGCATTGAAATACTGAACAATGGGAAAAACTCTTTGGAGTGTATCCAGGATGAATCTTGTGAATCAAGCAGGATAGTTAGTGGATTCTTATCGTACGAAAAAGGTGTAATTGCTTCATTTAAGCATTGTTCGGAAAGCAATCTGATTTATGGCAGTTTTATTATGAATGTAAAGGAATTGCTTACTGAATTATTCAAAAAAGCGTCTGAAATACAAATATTATTTTTCAGTATCTTAGAAAAAGTGAAATTTGATTTTTTGTTGAATGAAGACTTAAGCTTATTGCAAAAAGGTAAAATAATATTATATTATCGAGATAGTTGTAATAACCTATAAGTAACAATATATTTATTGTTTAATTTTGATAATACATAGTTGAATACAAATATATATATATATATATATATAAAAATTTTAATTCATGTATGTTTACAGTATTACAGAACATTTGGTATGGTGCTGAATCAGTATATAATGCGAGTAACAAAATTATGGCTACTCATTGGAAAGCATATATTACTATGTTAAAAAAGTATGCTACGGAGTTAAAAGATTATATCATTAATGATGAACAAATTGATTTTCTATGCTCTGAAATTAAGAAAATAATCTCATCTGTCCACTACAATGATGAAGCCTCATTGAAATTATCAACATATATGATGAGTGTTTTAGTTAAGCTTTGCTCATATGGCCGTGTATCAAAATCTCATAACATATTATTAGAGTTTATTTTATTCTTAAATGGGTAAGATATTTAACAAATATCCTTATAATCAGATAAGATTTATATTATTTTATTTGTTGTTCTAGCTACTGGTTATCTGATACACAAGATGCTGTTGCTGTCAAAGATAGATTATCTCAATTTGCTGATCAGTTAGTGTTGTTATTAGATGATACGTTTGTGGAGGTAATTAAAAATATTTTTCATGTGTTTATAATTAACAACAAAATAGTTAATAAGGCAATAGCCTAAATTAAAAAAAAAACTAAACTTTTAAATGATTATGTTAAATTAAATGATTTCAATGTATTTTAGACATTTCAATCTAGCTGTCAAGAAATAATTAATAGCAACTCTTCAAGTCAAAAGATGTCTGCTATGTACATTGCAATGTTGCTGTTAAAACGTTTAACAAAAACTTTCTGTGATCAACAAGCTCATCAGATTATTTACACGGTTTTTAATTTGATTAGATCTACAGACTCTATAATATGTTGTTACAATTTAGATATCTACGAAGATCTACTGATTAATTTAGCGTCAGTAATACTAGTGTCTGATTACAGTTTGTTTGAAAATGTTGAAAAAATATTAATTCGAAATATTCTCAATACTGAATATTGGCCAGCCATGTTTAGTTCTGATCTATGGATAATTATTATGAGGTTTGGATTCCATTTTTTCCTTTTTTAAAAATACATACAAATAATTTGCAATTTTGTTTCAGATATTTGTCACCAGATTTATGTAACTTGCAATTTTCAAAATTAGCTAGACTTTTTGAAGCATTAATTGTTTTTCCGAGTTTTACTCAATGTCCACAGCATATTTATCTTGAAATGTTGTTGAAAAGACATTTCTTTTTAATAGCAAATAAAAATCAATTAGTAAACTGTTGTCCTCAACTAAAATTACAAAGTCTGAAATCTACTATTGGAATACTTCACGTTCCAACACTTTCAAAATATAATAAATTATCAGAAATGGTACTGAAAACTTTTTGTGTTTCACTATTTCAAAATTAAAGTTTCTTTTATTTATTAATTTTAATTTTGATTTACAGTTATTAGCATGTTTAAGAAATTAAATAAACAATATTATATTAATAACATGCTATTTTTTATAGATAAAGATCATAAGTGTATTACCAGAGCAAACAAATTATGAACACTTAAATGAAGATATAATATATTTATGGAGTTGTATCAATGATGAATACCCTCCAGAATTTTTATGTGCATTAGTTGAAGTCAGTATTGGTTCCGAAAAATTACTAAAAACAATTATTCCAAAGGTACAAAAATATTAAATTAAATTATGATGGAAAATAATACATAAAATAAAATAATTATTACCATAAATATTTAGTAATTTTGTATTTGCTTATTATTGTTGATTGTTAGACTACTAAAATATTGAGTAGCTGTGCTTATGATGATACAACAGAAATGAAGCGATGTAGACTACGGTTAATTCGATCAATATTATTACACCTTCCAAGCTTTCAAGAAAAACTAATAATGGATATTTTCCTTCAGTACTTGTTTGATAATCATCCATTAGTAAAACAATGGGCTATTGAAACTATAGTGTATTTTTCCAGTGTTACTGAAAGTCAAAATAGCTTAATTTCTGTGCTCTTTAAACAGCCTAAAGTTAGAATTATTATAAAAGATTATTTGGAAATGAAAATTGACCAAACCTTTAGTCATAATGATTTGATACAATATTTTGAACAATTATCCCTTAGTGGAAAATTTCAACACTTGTGTTCATTTAATGGTAAATTAGGTAAAGCATTGGATACATTGAAAATAGATATTGATTGTTTGAATAATATTGTAAGTAAAACTCAAATAACAGCAGATGAGTTGGAAAGATTAAAAGAATATTCATATCTTTTAAATAATATTTATGAGGCAATGAAATAGTATGTTAACAATTTTTAATTTTTGAGCAGAATGCTAACTTAAATCAATGCATAAAATTATCTTTTAATTGTATTCATTAATTTTATTTATATTATAATACATTTTAATATTTTATTTATAATAACAATGTTTTTCTAAATGTATGAGTTTGTGAAAACATAATTTAATGTAAAATACATTCCCTAAAGGCTAAAATAGAATACAAGACGTATTTTGTAACAATAAATATTTAAAAAAAAAAATTTTAAATTATAATTTTTCCTGATTTCTATCCAATATCAAATTAAACTGAAGTAAGTTTTAGTTTAGTATGAACATAATATGTACTTAAAACAATAATAATAATATGTAAATTATATTATGGTATACCACAATACCTACATTAAGATATTCACAGGCCTAATAGAACAAATACATTTTTCAGAAATGAGCATTAATAATTTAATGATAGTAGATTAAGCCGGCTAAGGTACTAAACATATATTTAATGTATATATTTGTACTGACTTAGGCACGAGCCTATGGCACTATTAACAGATATTTTTGTTGGGACGGCAACATTTTTTCATATGTAAATAATGTAATTGATTAATTAATGGTAAAAATATATTTTGACATATAAATGTTCCAATAATTTTATAAACCTAAATTATTAATTTAAGTGAAATGATTTCAATAAAATTATAATTTTTACTTATGTTCAGTTTTATTAATTTTATACATCTGAGATTTAATCTAAGTAAATCCTATCATGAAATAATTTTTCCAAATAATAATATCTGTACATTTTATTTTTTTTTCATAAATAAAAATAATGTGCTTTAAATGTGTACAACAAAATGTAAATAATATGCAAAACATTCTTAATAATTTTTCAATTAATTTTTAAGTACCATATAAATATTCAATTTTTTAAAAATTCATCATGGCTCGATATTTACCAGCTATTTGGGCTATTAATAGATTGAAAGTCAAAATAGAAATGGTGATGGATACCTTTGTCAATCTTCTTTTCTTATTTATTTATTTTTAAAGATACATTAAAAATTACCTAAATAGCTACAAGATACAAGATAGTAAATTCATCAATACCTAAGCGGTCAACACATACATTAATATGCACGTTCCATAACATTAGACATTTTTTTAACCAAAAAATGCCAACAGATATAAGAAATAAATTACAAATGTAGGTTAGCTGTCTATTCCTTTTGTAGTTATAATAATCCAAGAGAAAATAAGAATTTAAAATCATAAGTTTAGTAAAATTATAATCATCACTATTTCAAATTATTTGCATTCAAAAATATTATATTGAATATAGGAATATAATATAAAAATATATACTTTTCAATATAAAGATACTTCTTGATATGTTATTATATATAAGTTATTACTTATTAGTAATAACTTATAACCAAGTAATGTCTACACATAAAATTATTTTTCAAGTGCATATCCTTACAACTATATTATTATAAAATTGTTAATACAGACATACAGTATTAGAGTAATGCGTATTATCATTGTTTTGCAATATTGCTACTTAAAATACTTTGTCAGATTTTCAAAACCAACAAATAGTGGCATATTATAATAATTAATTATCTGAAAATATGTATACATTAAAAAAAAAATTAATCCTAAGTACTCTGAAACAACTAAAAATTATTAGCCTTATTTAGCCTACCACTTTTTAATTTTTTTGGGACAACAACCTAAGTTGATTTTATAAAGAATATCATGTTCAATTTACTGATTTCCCAAACACCCAAATAAACCTCTAACTTGGAAAATTCTTAGGGTTTCAGAACTGATTTGGTTCAATTCTTGTTGTGTAATGAGTTGTGTGTGTAAAATGTGTACACAACATTGCAATAATATTTAATAAGTACACCATAAACGGCATAAACATATTATAATATAAATTCAAAATTATAACGTTATTATTAATATAATATACATATTATATTAATACTAATATATTAATTAATTATAATTAATGACGAGTATTCTTATCATAGATATACCATGTTCTTATCACGTCTCGCAGGATGATAAATGTTATCATTATCACATTAACAATATCACTTCACAACAACAACAAATTTACCAATTTGGTAATTTATTTAGTACATAATGACAAAACAGTTTTTTTGATGTACAAAACTAGATTATTTATTTTATTGACAATTTTCTATCGTATTAATTAGTATTAATTTTTATAATTGTTATAATTTTGTGAATAGGCAGTAGTCTGCGGTTGAAACGTCAGTCAAGTGCATTACTTTTCTTACTGTAAAATGCAAGAAGAAGAAAACTTATGGTGAGTGATTAATCCATTCTGTATAACTGCATAAGTATGTACTACGACTATACTGAGCATATGATGTCAACAGTAAAACACTAATCCTTGATTATAATAATTTTGTTTGAGTTTGAAAATCATTAAATATTTTAAACATGAATAATATAATTCATAAAATATTAATCCTTAATTTTATCATTAAATATTATTAAATGGTTGATCTTTATTAGTCGCTATATATCGTTACATGTACCAACATTGACATACTATTCTATATTTTGTTATAGGAATTCCATGTTAATCTCATTAAAAGAAAAAGGCGGGACTAGGTTACCAAAAGACAAGTCTATGATTATTATAGGTAAATTACAATAAGATTTTCCACTTTTCCACTTTGCACCTATATATTTTTTAATATTTATATTTGCCAGGTGATAACCAATGTGGTAAAACTACTCTTGTAGCAAAATTGCAGGGTATTGACGATCTGACAAAGGGAATTGGACTGGAATATGCGTATATTGATATTCGTGATGATTATAAAGAAGGTTAGTTAGTTATCAAGAGTTCATATTAATATATTTTTTGATTTAACTAAATATTTAAAAATAAATTAAATTATGATATTTTGGATATTTATTATTATGAATCCAACATAAAATCATATTTTTTCTAGATCATACAAAGTTGAATGTGTGGGTACAAGATGGCAACCCTAAATACTCTTTTCTATTAAAATTTGCTTTGTCCGAGAAGAACTTTAAGAACACATTGATTATGTTTGTTGTTTCTATGAAAACACCTTGGAATATAATGGATCAACTAGAAAGTTGGGCAACATTACTGCAAGATTACATTGACAATCTACCAATTCCTAGTGAAGATCTTCGAGAATATAGACAAAATTGTAAGTGTAAACTATTGATTCAGTTAAAATCAGTTATTGTGGTAACTCAACTATTACAATTGAAATTCATAATTTTATTAATTTATTTATATCTTAGTACTACAGAGAAAAACAATTTCAGTAAAATTATAACATCAAGTAAATTTTAGATGTATAATATATTATGTCATCAGACATATTATTATCATTAAGTAGATACTATCTAAAATTCTAAACTCAATTATATTATTTTATTTTTGTCAATTCTACAAAATGTAATCATAATATTTAGAAAAGTTAGACAAATTATAAAATTTTTAGTTAAAATAATCATAATATATTAATTTTTTACATTGTAACCTATTTAATTTATATCATTCTAAAAAAAATAATGGTGCTTTGGTAATTTAATTTACTAAATACAGTAAAATCGGATTATTGCAATGTTATATTTAAGAACATTTCAGATAAAAATAATTCCTACCTCTTATATATTTGGTTTGTCATATAGAGCTTGTTTTTGTCATTTGAGTGAGGCGAAGTTTAGAAATAACAATCTGAGATATGCTAACTAATTAATTAATTTTTTTATATTCAAAACTAATTGATATAAGATATAATAATTGATGTGAAACTTTTGGTTATAAACACCCATTAATTATTATATTTTCATTTTCATTTTTTTGATTAATATTACAATGAACATTAAGCTTAATAACTTTTGTATGCATAATTGGATTCAAAATTGTCGCTGTCTAAAACTAAATTCGTGATTTTATTACATATTTTATTGTATATTATATACTTTTATTTATTTCAAACAAATTTCCTCTGCTCAATGGTCAAATAGTTATTGGAGTAAATTGTGATAATATTAATTAAAACATTTTAAGAATAATCTAAATACAATATACAAAAATTAAGTTCAACATTTTTTAGATTTTAAGTTTTATGATACAAGTATGATAGTAAACTTGAAAGGAGATGGATTTTTTTTATTGATCATAAGCTCTGCAACTATGGCCATTAGCTATTTGTAGGAGGGGAACGGTTGGTTTGGAATAATATGTAATATATGTATGACAAGGATTTGTTGCTAAAAACCCAGATGACGGTCTCCCATCTGAGAGCTAACAATACTGGTCAGTATGTACACTCAGAACATTTCATAGTTGAGTGTAAGACTGTGTCACACCAAGCCATTTAACATATTTTGTTTACCTTTAAATGTTTACTATTTCTAATATTATTTTATCAATATACGATACTTAAAAATGTTAATACTATTTTTTTTATCTGACTGAACTATTATTTTTTTCTTATTTATAGGCATTAAAAAATGGAACGAGTACATTGAAGAAAATGTTGGTGATAAAAATGGATATTGGGAACCATCTCTCGGAGATGGGGTACTTACAAGAAATTTAGGTTTAAATATAATTGTTGTTGTAACAATGGTATGTATTATTGATAGTATTCTTATTTGCTTATTTTTATTAAGAGATCATCTTACCTGCATGTATTGTCTCTGTCTTAGTGATGCTTACCATGGAAATTTTACACTCAATAGAGTCCATTTTATTCTGTTATTATTAATTTTGATGATTTAATTGTTATTTAATATAAAATTAATAATATTGTTACATCCCAACTGACGCTGAATCATGTATCAAAATGGTAATAAACACTTGATGTATTTAGATAAAAATACAACTTGGTGAGCGGTGTTACAATCTACCTCCAAGTGTCTTGCGTAGCCTCATCTACCTAACTTAGAGGTATTCAAACTGTGTGCCCCTGAGAGCCGCGTCAAAGCACCAAAAACCAACATCATACCTATGTCCTGTACAATTTTCATTAATTTCCTGATTTTTAATATTTTTTTTAGTTTCGAGAAAAATTGTGAATTATTAATTAACACCGTAATGTTATCTAAATTTATATACATTTCAAAATATTCAGTTTATTTATAATAAATAAATTTTAATATTAAAAAAAAATGAAAAATGAAATGGATTCTTCTGATTGTAAAATTTATTAAAATTGTTGTGTTATTGTACACATTTTGATTTGTTATTCAGACATAGTCAATGAATATAGGTATACCGCCCTATCAAAATAATTTTATAATCAATGGTAATTATTGTTTCATACATTGTTATAGACTGATTACATAAGTGTTTTGGAAAAAGAAAATGACTACAAAGATGAACATTTTGATTTCATTCAACAAGCAGTACGCAAATTTTGTTTACAGTATGGTGCATCACTATTTTATACATCAGCCAAAGAAGACAAAAACTGTGATTTATTATATAAATTTCTTACACATAAGATTTATAACTTTCCATTTAAAACACCTGCATTAATTGTTGAAAAAGACGCAGTTTTTATGTATGTTTATTTTTATTATTTATATTTGAATTAAATATTGATTTTACTAATCAATTACATTTTATTATAATACAGGAATTATGTTTTAATTTTTATAATCTTATTTAATATGCAGTTCTTGGTTTTATGTTTCAGTCCAGCAGGATGGGATAGTATGAAAAAAATTAGTATTCTCTATGATAACATGCAGACCATCAGACCTGATGAATTTTTTAACTCTGTTATAACAAAAGTGAATACAAGAAAGGTTTGTATTATATGGTAATTCACACAAATATTATATTTTATTAACCGTTAATTTTTCTTAGGCTTTTGCCAAAGACCACGAAATCCAAGCAGAAGATGAACAAGTATTTTTAAACAAACAATTAGGATTACTAAACCAGAGTGCAAACCAACAGTCAGCCATTGGTATACCTAGGCAAGACTCTGTAATGAGATCACTAACAGGTGTTTCTAAGTCAGGTGATAGACGACTATCTTTAACCAGTCAAGGGCAAGGTTCTCCAACAAAAAAGGTCAGACAGTTTGTAAAACTCTTGACATTTTTAATGGTTTGATATTACATCACCACCCTATATTTTATAGATTGATCCAGTGAAATCAACTAACACGGCGACCCCAGGTGAAGGAGTGTTGGCAAACTTTTTCAATTCTTTGTTGCATAAAAAATCCAATCAAAGTCCTGTTTTGACCAAAACAACAGGTGAATACACATTTTTGTGGCTAAATGTATTTTCATATTTTCTTTATACCACAACAATTCAAATTATTTTAATCGAATGTTAAAGATGAATTGTCTGGTTCAAAATCTTTAACCTTAGAAAAAACTGAATATCATACAGACACGGCAGCTGAACTTGATAGACTAGCTAAGCGAACATTGAACTTATCACATGAATCGTCTACTGAAACAAATACTTCTGAAAATGGAATTGAGGAACAAATATCTACTACTTTTGGTGAAAAATCATCGTCAGAATGTTAATTCATGGTCGATAAATTATTTTTCCTATTTTTGTGATAATCTAAAAATCATTAACATTTTGTGCAATTTTATTTATTTATTTATTAGCTTAGAGTGAAAATATTTATTTATTTATTTTTATATTAAATTTTTAACCATTATTTTATTTATTTTAACTTAAATTGTACTATTACACAGTTATTTTTGTATAACTTAAGCCAAACTCCAGATAAAAATGTTGTTACTCTACACAGCATTTCTAGGACATGAAATGATAAGGTGCAATATTATGACAACATTTTTATTTGTATTCTTCTAATTATTTCTAAATCTCAAAATTATTAAAATTGTACACCATTATTTTATGTGTGGCTTGTGCATAATTTATTTTTATGGTTATGTGGTAATATTCATGCAAACTATTTAACTAAAAATAGTTGCACTTTACTTATATTAGTCTGTTTTTTTTTTTTTTAAACATTTTTATTTGAATTTGAATTTGAATACTAATTTATATTTTATTATTTTATGGAAATTTATCAAAGTTAAATTTATCTATACTCTATTCCAAATAAGATCAGCCTTCGGCAGCCGAGTTGTGCGCATGAGTGTGGCAGTATAACACAGCTGGATATACAGATAATTGACTAAATGGGGTGACAAGTGGGTGTTGTCTGACTGCTGTCCGACAAAAACTAGTCTCCGCCGAAGGCTGATCTTATTTGGAATAAGTATAAAAACAAATTTCTCGATCACTATTATTTTTAAGTTTGGTTTGTGTACATTTTAGAAACTATCATCTTTATAATACATGCATGTAATTTAAGTTAAATAAGTTAAATAATAATATTTGAAGTATAAAATGTACTCTTGACTAAAGCTTTCAATCTCTACTTACCTCTGTATGTTTGTGTAATTTTATAGTTTTATAAATTTTTATTTTTTAGTACTATATTATATTTGTTATCGTGGTTTACATGCACTTTAAATTTTTATTTAAAATTATTGTAATACTTTTTGTACACTTTTAATAGACTATTTTATTATAATTGAGCTTAAGCTAAATATTTTATGAACAATTTGACACTACTTAAAATCACACGTGTGTTTATTAGGTTAGTAATAGGATACATAATTTCGTCAATTCAAGGCTGGGCATTAACGAGTTAAAAAGTTAAAAAGTTAAGTTACTTTTAACTAAGTTATTTAACGAGTTACTTTAATTTTCAAAAGTAACTTCCAGCTTAACGAGTTTCTTTTCTTTTTTTTAAACAACTTCTAACTTAACGAGTTAATTTATTAATTTGTCTTAATATAAATTTCATAGGTATATTTAAAATTATATTTTGATTTTTATAACTTATTGATATTATATATATAAAAATAATAATTGTGGGAATAACCAAATACTTTACGATATGAATGTGAGTGTTTTGCATTATTTCTATATTTGAAATTTCAATAGATATTAGAATAACGTGTATAAGTACAACTATCTACCTATATAAAATTTGGGAAACGATTTACGAGTAATAATAATAGTATTAGATAATAATATTTTATTTTATTCTGCTTATTCGCAGAAAATATGTATATATTATTATAAAACAAAAATGTTATAGGACCATAATAGGGGTAATCATTATTTTGAGAAAAGAAAAACATATTATTTAATTTCCTTGTATACAGAGATAATATACTCTTACTAATTTAATGTTAGATTTTATAATTGATTGAAGTATGTAAGTAGTACTTACTAAATACCTACTGTAATTAATACAATTACATATGTTTATTGAAAATAGTTAGACTTCCATTATATTGTGTTATTTGTTAAGCTTTGATAAAAATGTATGATAATTTATTGTACATGAAAAAAGAAAATTAACTTATTTTTCACTAAGTTAAGTTACTTTTTTTTCAAATTAACTTTTAACTTTTAACGAGTTAAATAAATAAGAAAACTAACTTTTAACTTTAAACTTAACTTACATTTTTCTGTTTTAACTTAACTTAACGAGTTAAAATAATTAGTTAACTTGCCCAGCCTTGAGTCAATTTATAATGAAAAAATTAACAACTAATCATATTGTTATTATATTGGTTCATATATTATTGGTTTATATTATTTTTGAATATAGTAATTTGTTAAAAAAAATATTCTCTTTGAATATTTTCATAAGTATTAAATTAAATTAAACTGTTTAAGCTTAAATGGGATGTTTTTCTATTGTATATTATCCCTGTGTTACACACATACTCAATATATGTACATGATATTTACTACAGTTTATTTATAGTTAATATTATTATTTTTTATTTACTATTAATAATTTTGCATATAATAGAGTTTGTAAAGAAGGAAATCACTGTGTTTGAGCCAAGATAATGATAACAAATTCATTCTACTCATTTTAAAATTAACATAAGTAAAAAAACACTTATACTGTTTATTTTCTCCTCTACACATTTGAAAGTATGAAAATTTGATTTAATATTAACAATAAATTAACTAGTGTATATTAATTTATTGTGGGAGCATAAATTATACTTTATATAGTGCACTTTATACATGGAGCTATTTAGAGCCATAAGAAAATGTCTAGTTTTCTTTTTAATTATTGTTATTGAAAAAAAATTTTCACTCGGTCCAAAAATTCGAGAATCTTCTCGTTATTATTAGTGGAAATTAAAAAAAAAAAATTCAAGTGTAAATCCACAGTAATATTTTACGAGAATTTGAGGTTATTGTTTTTTTTTAAAAATATTTTTACTTATTTTTTTGACTATCGAATTATAAAACTAACTTTTTCACTCTCTCAAAGGTTATAGTTTCAGACTGTATAAGTGACTGTCTATATTTATACATTATACCTAATCTTTTTCAGTTAAGGGGCCTCATGTATTTTTTTTTGTTAAAAACTAGTGTTTCTTATTAATTCATGTATCATACGAGTCAAAAGTTATCACGAATTTCATTTAGAAAAATATTCTCCGAAATATGTAAAAGGAAACGATCGAGCCACATTTTGGGTCAGAAATTATGCGAATCGCGGTAATTGTATATAATTTTTTTTTTGACCACAAAATTGTTGTCTGATAAAATTGTGGAAAACAGGAGGAACCACGGGCATGATGATAAAATACATTTTTATAAAGGACATAGAAACGCGAAGAGAGAATTCACACAGCAATAACACTCAGATGTGAATGATTGTATTATGATTAGACTAAATTTTATATTATATTATATTATTAAGTGACATTAATCTTGTTTTTTAATTCTTAAACTAATCCACGGCATCAGTGACTTTTAAGCCTTTATAATTTATAGGATTATAATTAGGGTTGCCATACGTCCCGGAAAACCGGGACTGTCACCGGTTTTCGACTTTGTGTACGCCTATATGTATATGTGCCGGTATATATATGTATTTATATGTACCGGTTTTAGGAAAAATGTTTAGTGTTTAATTTTGACAATTTTTTTTCATATAATAATTGAAATCGAGAGTCAAAATGTTATTGTTAGAGACAACAAATAATTGATAAATCCATAAGCTAAATATAAAATAATATCGGGAATATTCGAGGACAACAAACGAGTCGTGTGCACTGTGCAGTTTACGTTTTATTTTTATATTCGATCGATCATCAATACGTCCATATCCATACGGGTGATACAGAGGCAGACTAATGACTTTTATATCAGTAGAATATACTACATAGGTCGTAGCCTAGATTGTTCGTTTTTATTATTTTATTTGTTATTATGGCACCAAAAAGAAAATGTCATTTTCGTGACGAATTTAATATAAATAAATAAATTTAAAAAAAAAGTTTACATTGTTCATTTGTTACAGTAGGTAATAAAGTGTATAAGTTTTAACACTATAAACTATTGTGTCATTTTTTTAATACATACCCAATGGCTTATATAATTTAATGATATTTATTTCTAAATGTATTTACTATTTTTCAGTCTGTCCCGGTTTTGTTTGATGAAATTATGGCAACCCCAATTATAATTAATAGGATCTATATTTACGTTTTTCACGCAGAAAATAAAGGCGAATTTGTGCTAATTTCCAAACAATTTAGGACTCATATCTCACAATCTGATCAAATTTAATTTCGATTTTCCATACCACCTTCTATCAGATAGTTACAAAATATATAATGACTCATTCGTATTTGAACTGTGTACCTATACAAAATAATAAACGGTAGCGTCTTAAGAGGACGCCACACCCGCATGTGTTGTCTCCGTCGTACAAGCGCGTAGCATAGCAAATGTTGCGCTCAGCAGATCACGTTTATCTCCGTTAATTAAAAATTTAGAGTGAATTGACCTAGTATGAAAATTAAAGGCAAGATTATTACCGAGGGCATCTCATAGGCTTTTTATTATATTTTAATTTTAAACCGAGTTATGAGTATTTTAAAATTTAAAATTATTTTTATGTCTAAAAATAGTCATAACTCGGTTTAAAATTAAAACACAATAAAAAAGCCTATGAGATTCCCTCGGTAATAATCATGCCTTTAATTTTTATAATAAGTCAATTCACTCTAAATTTTAAATTAACGAATATAATCGTGATCTGCTGAGCGTAACATTTTCTATGCTACGCACTTGTACGACGGAGACAACACATGCGGGTGTGGCGTCCTCTTAAACTCCTAACTCCTATAAAATATTTAAATGCGCCTATCCATCATATTATCATAATCATTTCAATCTCGCAACAGTCGCAACCTTCTACCTCCATACGCTTACGCGTGCGCTTGTCGACGAGCCGAGACAGGGACGCCCGGAGGGAGGGGCCATTGCCCCCCCTGAGATTTTTCGTGTCACTTACGAAATTGGAAGTTTTTTTACATAAAGTTGATCTTGAGCGACTATTCGACAATCCTTGTATCTAACAAGTCATATAGGAGGTGTTTAATCGCAATAAAAGACATTACGATTATTTTCAATACTTTTGGCTGGTTAGGCGTACCTAATTGCCGAAATCTTGTATGAAAAACATAATATCATAATAATCAAATCAAAATACTTGGAAAGCAATAAAGCAAACGGGATTATAAATTATATCGTATAATGTACGACGTTTACGACAGAATTACAGATAATATAATATTAAAACCAATAAAACCGATTAGCGGTTTCTGCGATTGCGATATCGATATCTTACAAATTATGATTCCCAATATAGGTATGTTCACATTTCCTTTCGATAGCATTTTTCACAATTGACCGTATTGAAATGTCTGCCTTTTGTTTAAAATGTATTAAGTATGTTCTTTCTTATAAATATTAGAACTAATAGTGTAATTTTATATAAAGTTAAATTTGTTTTTATTTAAAAAAAATTTTGTTTGCCCCCCCCTGAGCTGCATCTCTGCGGGCGTTCCGTCGCGGCGCGTTGCCTCCATACAGTCGGTGACGTACTGACGTACCTACACATAGACAAGACGTGTAATATTATAATATAATGTACCTACACGATAAACCTCTCGTTATATTACACAGTTATTTGTAGTAGTTGTCGTCGCCCGATAATCGGCGGCGAAGGCGCTTTTCTGTAAGTGTAGCCCAAACTAGTGACGGTGTGTTTCGGGCGGGCCCGAAAGTGGGGCCACACCAAGTCGTTTATCGTAAATTTATGAAAATTAACGACTTCGGCTGACATTTATTGCAATATTAATAAACCTTGCCTATGGGAGAATTTATATTATTAAAGACGTAAAACGAATTGTATAATGTTATGATGGAATATTTTATTCGATATCAACATCCAAATGCGGAGAACCCCTGGTTTTCCGTTATCGCGTCACCGTCTACTTCGACGAGTTTTGATCGATTATCTCGGCAGTTTCGAACATAACCTTTTATAATTATTAACACATTTCTTATTTTCTATTTTTCTTTGTGTTTTGTTTGTACGCACAAACGAGCGTGGACGCGTTTTACCTCATCAGTACAACACTTCAGTTACCTGGTCGGTTACAATCATTGTTCTGTTTAAGTTCTCCTGTTAATTGCCGACATTGATCTTAATTTGTTTATTCATTTTGAGAACAAAATAATACGAAGAAATTAAACGCAATGCCGAAAAATCTGCCAAATGTCATCCCATTGGACTCGCTGGTTTTAGGCGAAGGCATAGATGTCATACGACATGCACATTTCATTAATATGACAATAATAAATGCTGTTTGTGCAAAGGTAAATTCTTCATCAGGTTTGAAAAATAATAGATGTATTCTACTTTTTTTTTTTTGGTACCTACCTACTAATTTATATAATAATTATATTTTTAACGAAAAAAGTCCTACAAGATTTGCTATTTAAGAAAAATAGAATTGCATCATTCCGTCATAAATTTACAACATTCAGATCATTGACTACTGCTAGATTAGGAACAAATGCTCTTTACCACCTCATGCAAACTTTTAGATTTTTTTTTTGGTACTTATGTTAGCCATTTTAGTACAATCAGAATTTGTCGGTTGTACTTAGTTTCGAAGTTATTGCCTTTGGAAGTTAGGCCTTTTAGTTTTTTTATGTATAGCCCAGTCCTGTAAAGAATACTTTTAAAAGGTGTTTGAGTAAATACTGAAATACATTTTTTTTAAGTATTTAAGATAATACTCAAATACTATAATTGTGAAGTATTTCAAATACTACTCAAATACTTTTGGTTTTTAAAGTAGGTTTCTAATGATTTGTCGTAATATAGGCATATAATAAGTTTATAATAATTTTTATTTTACTTATTAATTATTGAATAAATGTTTGTTTAATTTTAAGAACATAATGTTTTCAAAATGTTCATCAGTCATACTGCTTCTCTTTTTGGTCATGGTTGCTCCACCCACACTAAATACCCGCTCCACTGAAGCACTGCTCAGCAGCAGAGTATTGAATTTAATGAAAAAATAAAAAATAAAATGTTTGAAATAAAAAACCAAAGTATTCAATACAAACAAGTACTTATAACAATAATACTTAAAAAAGTATTTAAAATATCATTCAAAATATTTTATGCTGAAAGTATTTAAAAAGTTATTCAATACTTAAAAAAGTATTTGAATACTCTTGCTCAAATACTTTACAGGACTGGTATAGCTAATACGTTATAATTTACCACGCTCTTCAAACGTTTTTTTTCTATTTTGGTACTTATGTAGGTATTCTACCCTTTTTAAAACAATATTTTTTAAAATTTGTTAAGTGATCAAGCTTGAGTATGTTAAGTAGTTGATGCCTTCATATATCGGTTCTGTTTGCCAGTTGAAGTAACATAAATTACATTAGCTGGTAGGGCCAAAGCTATAGTTTCTGTAAAAATATCATTATAACAATTACCTAAATACAATTTTTGTTTTTAAAAACTAATTGAATGAAAATTCCAAGCAGGAAAATCTATTGATGTTTATGTGTGGGTGGTATTATTATAAGGATGCATGTGTTTTCTGTATTAAATGTGCTGTGCTGAAGTAAGATCCTGGGACCACCTATAGTTTTAATAGAATATAACACATTTTTTATAGTAGGTATAACTAGAGATAACTGAAATTTATTTACTAAACTCGGGGGCAAAGAATTATTAAAAAGAAAAAAAACAAACTGAGCCCTTGTTAAATAACAATTTGGATTCTGTTTCTACTTTGGAATATTATTATAGCGCAATATCTATTGTTTTATCTAGAACATTGTATCAAAAAACCAAGAAAGGCTTAAAAAACGGGAGATAAACTTTCAGAAACGAAAGGAAATGTTCGAGCGATGTGCATTAAAATTAGCAGATAAACAACGACGAGAAGAGATCAAAAACAAGGAGAATAATGATTTGAATAAAGAAGAATCTGGTAAGTATGAAG
The DNA here is from genome assembly GCF_037042655.1 of Diuraphis noxia. Lineage (NCBI taxonomy): Eukaryota > Metazoa > Arthropoda > Insecta > Hemiptera > Aphididae > Diuraphis > Diuraphis noxia. Next base: position 100,162,863 of record NW_028301711.1, on the reverse strand, counting down.
CTACTCAATAAGCATTATTATAAATTATTACATTCAATAGTCATTTGATTTACAGTAGAGTACCGCTAATCCGGTCATCGCTAATCCGGACAATTTATGTTTCGTATTTAGTACTCATGTATAATATATATATTGGGGAATACCCATAATTAAGATATGGTTTAAACTTTTCGTTTCGATTAGGTACATATGTATTGTGATATTATTTCATGTATAATATATATATTCGGGAATACCCATAATTAAGATAAGTATATTTATTGTGTTATTATTTATAGTGTTTATTAATGAGTAAGTTAAAAAAAAACGTCATTTCGTTTAATCCGGATTTTCGATAATCCGGAGAGAGTCCGGTCCCATCTAGTCCGGATTAGCGGGACTCTACTGTATATTGATTGACCTTCATCTGCTCGGACCTACTAAAGTGACACTACTGCTCGCGATGACGGCAATTTGGCCGTCCGGGAATTTTTATTATTTTTATGAGTTTTTTTTTCATTTTGTATGCCTGTTTTGAAATAATTCGGACTAATTAACTATTATTTAGTGCGACAAATAATTTTCTGCTAAAAATATTTATTTAAAATAAACTGAAACTTTTAAAATGTTCATTATTCAACATTATCCAAGCGGACTGGTTTGACATTTGAGCACATTTAGAATGACGGCCAATTTGCCGTCCGCGCAAGCAGATGAAGGTTAAGCGTTTGAATATTTTCAGTAAATCTATGGATAAAAACAAATATTTAATTTTCCATCAATAGCCAATACCTAAATAAAATATGTACATAAATTTAAATGATTCATTTTTGTATATTATCAAATGTTAATTTTATTGTAGAAAAATTGGAATCTGAAGAAAAAATATTACAGAGAAATAAAGAGATAGTACGATTCAACGAAGAAAGAGCAAATTTGTTCACAAAAATTGGACAGACTTTATTAGTGTTTAATAGAACATCAAGTATAATAATGGAACAAAAATTGAAGGATGAATCAGAGGACAAACTCGAAGAAAAGGTTTATACAACAGCTTAAGTTTTTTTTTTTAAATAAAAATTGACTTCTTAATCACAGATACCATGTGTTTTTGTCTCTTATCACTTATACTCATTATGCTAAGAAGTATAGATTGTATAATTATTATAAAAATAAAAGAAAAAAATACAAATTTAATACATTTTTTAAATATAGCTTCGGTTGAGACGTGAAAACAAAACTTTAATTGAAAGTCAAGCAGTTATTAAAGAAGAAATACAAAGGAAAAGTGATAAAATATCAAGAACAATAATGGAACAAAAAGATAAAGTTAACGAGCTAGGTCTATCTATCGATGAAATACCTGAAATTTCTGAAGAAGGATTTAATCGAATGAGGGTAAGAACACTAAGTTTATTTTAAGTATTTGTGTTGGTATTACAATTATTTTATATATTTATAGGAGGTTCTGGATGCTTTAATTGAACTGTTAAAAGCACATAAGACACTTTTAAAAGACCAACAAAAACTGAAAGTGGAAATGGCTGATCTGATCGTAAAAGGATACACTGACTACTTCACAGAGAAGCTACCTCAGATGAAAGATAAAATAAAAGATTGGGATTTTAATCAAGATATAAGAGAACAACAAAGGTCCGGTTATAAATCATATGTAAGTGCTCAATGTTCTTAAAAATGATTTACAGATATACTATACATGTACCAATAATGTACCTATCACAATATTTTATTATCACATATTCAGTGTATATCTCACATTATATATAGTCTTGGCTTTTAATTTTTTACATAATATTTAGAAAGCTCTACACCCACAAATGTTGTCTACGTTTTAAAAACGTGTAACATGCCAAATTGTACCTTCCAAATAATTAATTTAACTCTATTATGATTAATAATATAGAAAATTTACCTATTACCAAATTTAGAAGAAAGAATATCTAGTGAACTTCTCAGGGCTTTTTTTTATATTTTAATTTTACAGCAAGTTATAAGTATTTTGAAATTATAAATTGCTTGTTAATTTTTTTTTTAATCATAACTTGCTTTAAAGTTAAAATTTTAAAACTATAAGGTTCGCTAGATAATAGTTAAACTTCTAAATTTGAAAATGGTTGATTCACTCCAATATTAATCATAAAAATTAAATCAATTATTCGGAACATATAAAATTTTCCGTGTTACACGTTTATAAAACTGAAAAATACGTGTTGTGGGATGTGGTGTTCTCTTAAGCCTAAGATTAGTTTTTTTTAATGTAAAATTAAACATGTGGCATATTATTCTGTTGGTTTACACAAATACTAAGTGGAATAACAAAAATCCAAATTTTCAGTCAAATTTTAGAATTTCACATTGTTATTGGTATCCAAAATTATATTTTACTTTGTTGGATAAATATTTTAATTTATATATCTAAATTATTTTACTGTTTAGGAAAATCATCAGGAACAAATGTTGGAACTACACAAACACGAACAATTGGTAGAAAAATTATCATATGACATATTAACTTACTAGTAAGATCACTCTTTTACATACACCTGTTCATATTGTCTACTTAACTCAAATATTTAAAATTTTATAAATATAATTTTTTTCTTCATATTAATTTTTAATACCTAAGTACCTACCTGTATTGTAGTGGATTTTCTTATTTTTAGTAATTATAATTAAAATTAATAATAATTTATATCTACTCTAAATTAAATTTTCATTGTAAATGTGCCTTATGCCATTACTTAAGATTTCATAAAATTGTATCTATTTTAAATTAGTATAGTAGTATAGTATAATACATTAGTATTTATAAATTTCAAGTAGCCTATTATTCATAAAACAAATTATATCAAATTATAGGTGTAATATGGTGTAACAAAATAAGTAATAAATATTATTTTCATTTTCAAGACTTAATTATACTATTAGTTATTTTATTTATAAATATATAACAATTCTGAAAATTGTATAATATTGTGCGAGAATAAAGAATGTACTATAAGATGTAGAGGTTAAAGGTTAAATGGATGATAGATCCCCTTCCATAAACATTTTTCAATATTTAATATTTATAATAATATAAATTATAAACTATATTTTGAATGATTAAATAGTGCAAGTTAAAAAGCCACTCCCCACCACAAAATAGTTCATTTTTACAGTAGTAAAATGATTTATCACTGTATGTGGAAAATAATTCAAAATACATCAATATAGGTCCTATTTTTTTACATATTTTCATGTAAAAAAAAAACTTAGCAAATACTTAGATAAATTGATTATAAAATATAAATTATTATTATTGTTAAGTATTCAACATACTTTTCAATAAAAAAAAATATCGGTATCAAATCTCCTATTTTTATTAAGCCAAGTATGCCAAATATCTAATTACTGGATGACAATTATTGACTTTACGTAAACAAAATAATTTACAATTTGTTTGCATTAAATTGATGTTATAGTATTATACCTTATAGTCACGTGTATTGTACTATTCTATTTGTTTTACTAACACGCATAACATGGACAATTCAAGATTTAGAAGAATCTGTTCTACTCAGATATTTTCAATATTATAGTGTATTGACCTATTAATTTGATTAAAATAATTTAAGAATTTTTAATATTTAAAATGTTCATAATTTGCTTCAAAATTAAAATATAAAATAAAACCTTACAAGGTGTCCTAGATAATATTTTTACCTTTAAATTTGGTTCTAAGTTTTTTTGGGTGCCTATAAAAACCTGGAATGTAAAAATCAGGACAGTACAAATCCGGACTGTATAAATCTGGAATAAAAAATTTTAAAATCCGTAAAAATCTGGACGATACAAAACCAGACCATTAAATCCTGAACAGTACAATACTGGACGGTACAAATCTGGACGCGCGTTTATTCGTTATTTTAAGGGGTAGGAGTAGGCCATAAATATTATTATAATGCTATTTCTATATATTTATTTATTTATTCTATATTATATTTCCGCGACCTTCCCCCTTAAATGCTTTTTAAACTGCCTTACGACACTCCTTAATGAATTATAAGCAATAGGTAATTATACTTATCAAAAATTATAAAAATGTTTAAACATACACAAAACACATACAAAAGTTCCTGATAAGTTGTTTTTATAATAATTTGAACATATTAAAGAATAAAGATACATAGACATGCATATTTTTAAATAAATGGCATTAACATTAATCAGTGAAATAGAATGTGAGAGATAGAGTCCCCATCGAAAGTTTAAATTGAAAATTGTTAGTGCCCCTTCCCAACTCTCTCTAATATATCTGATCAGCCTACACTCATGATGTATTGATTTTACAATGATATGTATTTTTTTTTGTGTCTGTGTACAAATTAAATTTAATAAATAGTCGAAATAATGCTTTAATTTTCAACTTTGATGTCTTATTTGACATGTCTAAATTTTATTGGAATATTCGGGAGGTCAGAATACATTGCTGCATTGATGAACCTATTGGTAGGGTATATACACGCAGTGAGTTTTAGGAGATACCAGCACTCTTTAATTTAATTTTCATCGATCTTCAGAAATGTATTTAGATAATTGTTTTATATTTAAATTTTTTTTTTTTTAAGTTCTGCTATTATTTATGACAAATATAGTAACTTCTACTTATCCATGATAAAACTTATTAAAACATATGGTATACATGATATATAACAATTATTAACGGTGATGGGTAAAGCACTTAAGTAGGCTACATTTACAATGAGCTCACTTGGTTCACAATCATTTATTTTACGGTATCCATTTAACTAAAATTTTTGTATTTTTGAAGTATTTTTAACAATATGGTTATTTAATATTTATGGACATTTAAATGTTCTGAATAGCTCTGTAAAGTAATACAATTAGATTGCTGCAATAATAATGTAAAATAAATGTTTTTTTAAATGAATAGTTGATTTTTGTTATCATTCTTAAATGTTTAGTATATATTTTAAAGATGGTTAAATGGTTTCGGTTGAAAATTTGTAGCTATAAAACTATTTAAACAAATATATTACAGAATGTTATTTCAAAACAAATATATTAAAAAAAAAATTGATTTACGCATATGAGTAAAAACATATTATGTGAATTAAAATTTTATATAGATTTAAAACACAACTGTGAGTAAATTATTGAACTTATAGAGTTTTTCATCATTTTTTGTTCAACTAGAATTTGTTTAGACCAATAAAAACTTACAGTGCAGATGTTACAAGCTCTCTGTCAGACCATGTCACTGTACTAATAAAGACAATCACTTTTTCTTATATGAAACATAAAATTAACTATAGACTTAAAAACCTCCTTTGAGATCATGGAACAATTATAACATTGCATTATTAAGAGGTCAATAACTTAGATGTGAAGTAAAATTTTATTAATTTTTAAATATTTATAAATATTGGGTATATTAATATTTTTTTTCAGAATAATTATAAATTAATCAAATTAAGTTTTTTAGTAATCATACTTCTATTTAAATTTGTTAATTTTTATTTTTTATGATAGATAAATTATTGTGCAATATTTTGGAATAATCTTATATTAACTTATAACTTATTATGTTTATATCAGCTATGTAAACTTTGTATATTGTAAACAAAAGTTAATATAAAATAATTCCAAAATATTACACAATAATTTATAAAGAGCGGTAAGTCGTGGATGTCACTCAGCTGTACAGTATATTACGTACGTTACAAGTGGATTACCTACTGTAACGGATGGAATTAAATTTGAATCCAATGATATTATATCATTATATACGAAAAACGATTCTGAGCGGAAACGGTTCATCTGTCTAGGATATAATATTATAGATTATTAAAAATGTTTAAATCTTTGATATAAAAAATTTTTTTTTTATGAATTTCTAACTTAAAATAATTTGTGAATTTTCGTGATTTTTATGGATGTTGTCAAAATTCAAATTTTGAATGCTTGTAAAAAAAAAATTGTGATTATGTATTTTATTATTTTATTTTTCAACTGCTATTGTAAAAATATGTTAGGAGCCTTGAATTAAATTTTCAAGCTTTTATACCCAACAAATACATTTTTATCGATATTTAGGTATAGAAAAAAAACTACAAAAGTTGAAAAATTAAATTGTCAGTGAGCAGCTCAAAACTAATCAAAATGTTTTGAAAATCTTATCAAATATAGAAAATGCTTATATAAACATTCAGTGAAAACTTCAAGTACCTATCTGCGGACTGCGGTAATTTATTTTAGAGTTACACCAAATACCAAAATAAGAAAATTGCGAATCCAATGTTGTAAAAATTTCAATTTCAAACGCTTTGGCGAACTTGTAAGGAATCTTGAATGAAATTTACAAATCTTAGATTTAAAAAGAAAATTATTTATGAATTTTTAGCTTAAAATAATTTGCGAATTTTCGTGATTTTTACGTATTATAAAATTGATTTTGTCGAAAACTGATTGTACGAATAAATTCCCGTTTTTTCCTTAATTTTTAGTTTGTTTATTCCGATTATTTAGGAAATATGAGAGAACCTTGAGAATATTGAATTCGAAAATCGAAGCATTTTTATCAACCCAAAACGTGATGACAGTCGACAGACACACACAAAAAAAACACACACACATCCTCGTTCTGCTCAGAATCTAAAATTTAAAAATGTATAAATATCTTTTGCAATTTAAATAAATTCACGATACCAGAAATATAAGTGTACAATATTTTTAACTTTAACCATTGAAAGTGGAAGCACTGTCCAGGTCGTAGATTTTCTTGCCTCGACGTCTATCCGGATCGTGGCCTCTATGTTACTCTAATAAATGTTACTTTAATAATCTATGATTGAATCTCAATTAAGCCCCCCCCCGCCCCTTGACGAGTAATAAAATCCACCCCGATCGTAAACTAAGATATATAATAGTTATATATTAGTTGTATATTCATTACCCGATGTACAAACAATAAATTAATAATTCAACTAAGTACCTAATAATTTATTTCCAACCACCTATATGTACCTATAAGAAATTAAAATCTAAGACGAGCGATGTATTAAATCTCATAATATTATGTTGGCTAGAACAGTTTAAAATTGCTTTGATAACAAACATAGTATTTTATTAGACTTTGTTGTGATTTAAATAAAATCAAAATTCAAAATCGTTACTTACCTTAGCACCCACATTAACTTAGACGTTATGTTGCCATTAAAGCGCGCATTTGAAGCGTATAACAGTAAGTTTCACTAATACAATAATCTAAAAATATTATTTCATTTTGTAAACTAAATCACTAGAAGGAATAAATCAGGAGGAAAATGAGAACAAAAAATTGTTTTCCCCTTATTCAATGGTGAAACGCGACGATAGAGCTCTTGATGACAACGCATCAGGACCATCATCTGTCTCCAAAAACTGCAGCGTGAATGCCCGTATGAACAAAGTGACTACAAGTTTATCTTTAAACCATCTTATTAAAAGTTATAAAAATCCACCAGCACATAATTGTATGAGAATACAGAACACTTGGACTCTCCAGAAAAACATCACGAAACCCTCGAAGGCTAAAAGAGCAAGATCGCCGAAAAAAAAGGCTGCACCTAGACCAATGTAAAATATTGACATCGCTATGATTTGAATGGTTATTATAAAGTTTTAATGTGTTATTTTTCATATTTTTATGTAGTGTTAGTCCGGACCCTTATATTTGCACATGTTGCAATTTAGCGTTCAGACGGAAAGTGACGTATAATCAACATATTAAAGAACAACAAAGAAAATCCTCCTCGTCTATTATTTCCATATCATCATCGTCTGATGAATCTGAATCTCCTCAAATGAAGAGAAGCAAACGTAAAAAGAAGTCAGAAATTGAAGACCCAACGTTTTATCCTGACCATTATTAAAAATGTGCTGATATTTTTTTTCAATATCGGATTGAATTCGAATTAATTCTATATATTAAATAATGATAAAAAAAAAAAACATTTGCCAATCAATATAAGTTTTTAGTATATATATATTACCACTTCAGGTATTCGTGTCTAATTATTCTTGTAAAAATACTATATAAAATATTAAGTTATTAAAATATTTGTTTTTCTTTATAAGAAACATACTCGTACAATAACGCAGAATATTTATAAAATATTCAAATTTAATAGCAAAGGAAACAATATAACTTCTTTCATAAGTATATTGGGTCCGTTAAATCATAAGTGAGATAGGGAAGGAGTGAAAAAAAACACATATAACATTTAACCATTCAAGCGATTTCTGTCGGTCATATACCGTTTCATTTTTCGTGACGATTTTTTTCTCCATCCATATCTCAAGAAAGAAGTTTTACTTCAAAAATATTGAAGTAGAAAAAAATAGGATCTAAACTAATTTAGGTAATTATTATTATCGTGACTAGGATGACCATTTTTATAAACAAATAAATAACGTTACAGTTTTTGGTAGATACTCTTAAAAAATCCATCCATTTTTTATTTTACAATTTAAATAATGTTGAATAAGCTTAATATAATTTATTTTACACATAATAATATAGAGAAAACGGGATTATACAAGGGATGAAGGGACCATCTTCTTTAAGCGTCTCGTTTGATGTTTGTCGGGACAAATGAAGATCAAAAAAGGGACAATCCCGTATTAAACGGGACGTATGGTCATTGCAGGTCAACCGTAATAGTTCCGGGAACACGTAATGTAGTCCATATACGTAGGCGGTGAGCTGGTGGCACGAGAACGAATGTTATAAATTACACACACTAACATTCGTTAGTTCCCACACAGGCCCACAGGTCAAATATAAATGCTATATGAAATGCCTAAATATTAATCCTTAAAACACGTCACGCTCCTGTCTAAAAGTCGAAATTTTATTTATATAAGATTTAACCCACAAATTGTTGATGTAATTTACTTTATTAGACATCACTAGGGGCTTGTAATAATCAGGAACTAAACCATTGTCAACTTTGTAGTAAGGCCAATAATAGTTTTGGTATTTTTGATTAAGTTAAACTTGGTTAAACAATGATTCAATTGTTATACTTGTTAGTAACACTTGTTTATTCAAACATAACAATTATCTTTATCAAGCAACTTCATATAAGTCTGATGGTATTACAATTTATATAATCATATTGTTAAATAATTTCAAATACCTACCAGGCCACTGCCCACTGGAATATAAAGATCACCAAGTTGCTAAGTTGAATTGTTTTTAAATTCCCTTGACAATTGTCGAACAATTAATAACTAAAATACATTAATTGAATTATAAATAGTGTGTTAATGAGTCACTTTTCTTTAATATGCTTTCAATTAAATTATTTAAAATTGTTAAAAGACAAATGTTGATATAATGAATTTATAGTTTGAAAATTTCATGTTTATGAAAAATAAAAATAAAATTGTAACTTAATTTAAAACTATAGTAGGAAGTAGGTACAGTAAACACATAGGAGTAATTTATGAAGCGTAAAACACTCATTATTTCAATAAGTGTAAATGTTTTTAAAAATATAATTTTACATAGCTTCAAGTCGTTTACAAAACAACGTTTTTATTAAAAAATTATATTTTTAACATTTTTTTATCCCTATAATTTTTTAAGTATTTTACTTTTTAGAATGACAACATGTAGTTTTAATTTGATATTCCAAAACAGAATATTTTTCTAAGTAATTTGATATATAAAAATTGAATTTAGGGTAAATAGTTTACGAGATATAGGTATTTAAAGTTTAGATGAGTGGAGTAGAGTGGTACGGGGTTACCCCGCGACATATTTGTCCACTTCTCCGCTCATCAATACTTTAAATATTTATAACTCATAAACTACTTGCCCTTAATTCAATTTTTATGTATCGAAATACTTGGAAAAATATTCTGTTTTGTATTCAAAAAAGTAAAAAACTTAAAAAAATATAGGGATAAAAAAATGTTAAAAATATAATTTTTTAATAAAAACATGGTTTTGTAAACAACTTGAAGCTATGTAAAATTATATTTTCAAAAACATTTACACTTTTGGAAATAATGAGTGTTTTACGCTCCATGAATCACCCTGTATAATGAATTAAATGCACCAAACATTGTACAATTATAATTTATAACTATATAATTTGCATAATAATTATCTATCTTCTCAATATCATGAATGGAAATTAAATATTGATAAACATTAATCAGGTATGAAAATAGGCTGATCTTTTAGTTATGATTTTATGAAACACAAGATTAAAATATATACATATTTTTCAATATTCAAGAAGGACAAAAGTTTTAAGTTTGAAATATTTCATACTGATATCCTATTATCAATATGACATATCAAATTATTTATTTGAAGACCATCTATTTTACTACGAAAATCAAATATCCTAGAGAAATTTTTCAAATACAATTATAAAAACAAGTACAAAAATAATATTAAACAATTTGTATTACAAATAAAATACGACAATTTAGTAATTAACTAATTGAGTTAAGGTACTCAACATTTTAGGTTACAAACATAAATAAATATATATAATTAAAAAAATGTCAAATAAATTAGTTGTAGGAATTAATGAAGAAACTGAAATTAATTAGTCTGTACATAATCATAAATTAAGTAGCAAGTATACATAAAATAATATAGCATAACTATATTTCAAAAAATGGAATTTTCTTTGATTTCTTGTTTTTCTATAAAGTTCGAATTCATTTGTTTTCTTCTATTACTTTATAAATCAACCTTCTAACAGATTCTTGGTGTTTATGTAAATGTTTCATTATTTCATTAGAACTGGAAACAACATTAAAAAAATTAACAATACAATGTATTATAAAATATAATTTTTTTTTTGTGTGACTGCCTCATAAGATTAAAAAAAAGCCAAGTAAGTGGGTATTGATCTGCTGCACATTAGGTGTATAGAGATTCAGTGTTATGGATGTATTAAATTTTAGTTCAATGATATATATTCAACGATTCTGAAGGAAGATGGGCGACCATCTATAGTTATATGAAGTATATTTTATGATATTATTGTGATTAAAGTAATTATTTATTATGAGGTATTACAGATAGTATTACAGCAAGGTGAATTTATTGTCACTGAAAAAATTGCATTTGAAAATGTCATTATGTGTATAAAATATAATATACCTACTCTAAAAGTTATAGGTACCCATGAATAATATTTTTAAATTACAAAAAAAGAACTAAAACCATTATTCTTGGTTTTAATATGTAATTTCATCCAAATTTTAACTTAAAATGTCTGTAATTTTTAATATTTAGCTATAAAATTATACATTTTATAATTAATGTTCAATTAAAAATAATTGGAAAATGTTGGAGATTTTGTAAAATTTAGTCAAAATAATATGTTAAAAAATTTATAAATGTGTATGGATCTTAAATATTTATGAATTGCTATCATAACAACTTATGAGAAACCTTGATTAAATTGTCAAGCATTTTGACCAAATTTGATAAAATATTATTGAAATTTATAGAAAAAGACAAAAAAAACACTTAAAATCAAAATAGCTCAACAGGTAAAATTTTTTTGAAAATTGTATAATGTATAAAAAAAAGAATGATCAAATAAACATTTGATAAATATTTCAAATACTTATAAAGTACCTATATACATGCACAAAATAATTGTGACTAAGTATCTGTAATATTTTTGAGCTTCTTATAAAGGCACTAATGAAGAACTCCAATTAAAAATTTGAGTTTTTTTTACCAAGTGAAAAGTTTTTATTAAGAGGACGTGGCGTCGGCATTCGTGTCTCCGTCTTACAAACGCAGAATATAGCAAAAATTGTACTTGCATGGGACAACTGTTTATTAGCTTAAGAAAAAAAATTATTTTTTACTGTTTTATTTAACTATTAAAAATTATCGGTTTTTCACCTTCAAAAAAATAACAATGCTTTGACACAGATAAAGTTCTTACCTATCCATTGTGTAATTTTGATCATTTTATTATAAATACTGAGGAATAAAAGTTGTGACGAGCAAGTACAGTTTTTGGTATGTGACAACGCATGTGGGTGTTGAGTCCTCTTAAGAATTATTTAAAAAATTCTAAAAATTTTCAAGGCATTTTAGCTAGCTCAAAAAGAGTTTAAATATTTTGAAAATGTTTTAACATAAATATTTGGCTAAAATTGGGTCAGCAGTTATAAATTTTTAAGTTACCTCATAAAAAATAAAATCAAACTTTTCAAAAACTGGTTTTGAGTAAAAATAACTAATTTAGTTATGTTTTTCCTGACACTTAATTAGAGTAACAAATAAATTCACTTTAATATCAAAAAATATGCTGATGTTCAAAATCGGAGAATATTCCACCTCAAATAGTTCTACAGACAGCAAAAAAAAACCATGTACAAATACAATACATTCATTTACTTCGCTCAGAATCTAAAAATAAAATTATATTTATAAGTAAACTTACCATGTATTATTTATATTAATTTTTCTATTTTGTGTTTTCAAAAATAAAGTTACATTTTTTTTTTTAGAATCGTCCTGAAATAAAATAAAATTTAATAATTAAGTAAAACTAAGATTATTTAGAAATTTACGTCAGATATTGGTGGGTGAAACTGTGCTTCTAGTTCATGGTTCTCAACCATTTCAGCAAATGATTCACTTATTTCTCGTGGATAATTTAATGCATTGAATTTGTGCAAACTGCAATGCACTCCCTGAGCAGGATACATCCCAAATTGTGATGCCAAAAGTCTAACATTTTCTTTTGGTACTATTTCTATTGACCCATAATCAACATATAATAACTAAAAAAATAATGAAAAAGAGGTCAATTTTATATAAAAACAAATAATTATGTTTACTTTTCAACATAATGTGAAATTTACATAAAGTAATAAATATTTATTAATTAATTCCCTAAACTGAATATGCCATAAAAACAAAATATTAAATTATTTTAATAAACTACCAATTTCTGAAATGTATACAAATTAAAAGTCTATGTAAAATTGTATTATAAAATCCATAAAAAGTAGTATATTTAAATAAAATACAGTGTTTGCATACAAAATATTGATAAAGAGTAGTATACAAATTGACTAGTATTGACACAATAGTATCATTCATCATATTACTTATTGATATCAACCTTCTATTAATTAGTGTAACACTTAAATAATTAAATTATTGTAATCCTGAATTTTTCCATATATTTATTTATTGTTAAAAGTTCTACCAACAGTGGCAGTTTCTTTAAAAATATAAAAATTCATGAACAAACATTTTTACATAAAATTTATATTTTAAGAAAACTCCAAAAAACAAGACTAACTAGTCTAGCTCTATAAGTGTTTAAAAAATATTGTAAATATTATGATTACTAATTACAAGGCAACAAAATACCACAACCCCCTTCTACACTGAGAAAATTAATAATTGATACTGCATTTAATTCTTGAATAAAAAACAAATGAAATAGTTTATAAAAAAGGACACTAAATGATTAAAGATAAATATAACTAAATAAGCCAAAATAAGAATGATCTAAAATAACATATTATTCAGAACATTAAAGTAAACTCAATTTTATGTTAGTATTTTTCTAAATATATTTAAATTTAAGGAGGTCAGAGCCGATGCATATTTTAGAACAAAGACAAGTATTAATAGTTGGATTTATATATTTAATTTCTTTTATTTAGAAGTTTTTTATATATAAATAAATAGTATATCATGCAAGTCAGATCAAAGTTTGTATTCAAAATTATAATTATAGACGATAAAATATGCATTTGAATAATGCATAATATTTGTTGTTTTCCAACTTTTCTTTTTAGTACTATTTAAAGTAAAATGAAAGTTTAGATTTTGATCCAACCTGAAAAGTTTTTATCTTTTAGATAAAAAAAACTATTATAATTTGATATTTATCTTTCGGATAGCAAAACTATTATAATTTGATATATCAGTGAGGCATGAGATTTTCCCATGACATAGTTTTAGTTGATGTAATACACCTATTAACCCCCCCCCCCCCCTTAACCTGCCAAAAAAAATTGGTATCAAGCAATAGATTAATGGAAAAGTATTATAATCTAGGTAGTAATACAAAATAAAATATAATTTTCAAATTTTATAGAATTGCGGAAAAATGGAAGAACCGGTACCGATACCCTTTGAAATATTTCTAACCACTTACTTTAATTTTAGCAAACAAATATGGTTCAACACACATCCCCTAATTATTTTTAAATATTATATTTAATTAATTTAAATGTGCGTGTTATTGAATAATTGTATGAAGTTAACTAAATAGATATCTTACATATATTAACTTATAAACAAAAATACATTTTAAATTTTGAATTTATTTTAAGGTTCATATAAGCTATAAATCTATAATATGTTTAAAAATCTTAATTACTTGAACATTTTTATCATCAACAATTTTCATAACTGTAGCCCTGTGCCACAAGCCGGAATCTTCAAAACAAGAGGTACATGCCAAGTTTTGGAGAATTAGTTGTGGTAGAACTTTGTACTTTGTTTCATTTTTCTTGTAAAACAATCTATAATAATAAACAGGATACAAATTTAGTAAGTCAACAACGGAGTAGAAAATCAATGAAAGATAAAACCAACTGCAATGAGTCCATTAAACTATTCAGATTATTGACTTCTGCTGCTAATTGAATGTAAAATGAACTTGGGTTGTAAATTTCAGCAACAATGACATTTACAGACTTTTGAGGATCAAACTTAACTTTAGGATATTTAAATCTTCCATTGCAGATATCGTTGCCAGAATAATGCAATAAAAAATCAGGATTCTGTGTATAGCAAAACAATCCAGTAAATTTAATGTTTTTTTTTATTAATACAATATATGTCAAATATATTTCAATTTGTATTTTGAATCATTTTTTTCAAAACATTAAATTTATTGAAAATCAGATGATTTAAATTTTTAAGAAAATATAACACAATACAATCTGAATTTTCATTAAAAGGTACAAACTTTTTTAATACATACCGGTAACACAACAGAAATGTTATCATAGTCGTCAGTATGATCTATATTTTCTGAAAGTTCTTTATAGGCAAGATGATTTATTGTAAATAGCTCATTATTTTTAACTTCAACCATTTTGTCTAAAGATTCAAACATGTGCTTTTCAGAAGTATATCCATACTTTAATGGTTCATAAGCTCGGCCATATTCTGCCTAAAAAATAAAATACAACTAAAACAATAGTTTTAAAGAAAAATTATTTAATTTATTATATTACACAGTATAAAGTCAAAAGTTCATTCAATTTGACACCATTTCGATACTTATCAAAGAAATTTGAAAGATTATTCAATATAGTCTTCGGAATCTTCTTATAAAACAGCGATGGATCTGAAAATTATATAACATAATTTTTTAATTAAAAAATAATGTGAATTCATATTATGTACCATATAATTCAAAGGCAGCATTAATGTACTTTACATAAGGCAGTTAACCGACAAAATACTTTTAGTAAGAAGGTTTGTTGGTTGGTCGGTTAATAATAGATGAGATATTAATAACTTAACGTTTTAAACTGCTTTGTACTTTGTATAGTTATGATAATATAAAAACATAGGAGTTATGTTAAAACAATGATTTTTGTTTAAAAAAAATATATGTATATATAATATGTAGAATAGTGATAGAAATAAAATAAGAATAGTCAAAAGTCGAATGCTGATACATATACAATGGATACACTGCATTTTTAAATCGAATTATGAATTTTTTCCCAAGTAATAAATTAAAATAATAGATTCTAACAAAATTTAGTCAAAAATTAACATATCAATAAATTTTTGTTTAGTAAAGTGAATATATCTCATATTAGATCAGAAAGTTCTCAAGTATCCGAAAAACCAAGAAATAGTCAAGATTCTTATAAATATTATTATATTATATCTATTAAAATACTGTGTTTTCATTGTCATAAAAGTTTTATAACAAACACATCAGGTAATAAATAAAAAATTTTAGACCTTAAGTAAATTGGTATATAATTATTATTGAATACCGTCTGATAATCTTATCTAGATAATATATATAATTCTATGAAAACTAAAGATTAAAGATAACGTCCAAAGATTCTCAACATTTTATGCTAGAAGCATTATCAGAAAGTGTTAGTGAGGAAATATCATAGGAAATAAGGTTAGAATGTTTTCTGTTCAAATCATCACTATAAGTTACAGCAGATGTAATAAAAATTAATTAATTTAGTTTTGTGCTATAATATTGTTCTAATGATAATAATTTTAAAATGGTATAAAAGCCTTCACTGATATAGAAATGTTTGATGTATTTTGCAAGTGAATGTGATGAATTAAAATGGAATATTCAATAATTAGGCAGATGGAGCATGCAAAGTAAGTTATAAGGATCCCAAGTTTATAAATAACCTAAAACTACTATTATAACTTATAATATACTGGACAATAACTGACATAGAATACATTATTGGTGTCTTACACACAATTTAAATTAAGTTTCATTTCTTGAATTTAAGAATGAATGCTGTTGGAATTGTGAGCACCTACTCAACATATAAAGTGTCTTAGTGTCTAATATATTTTCCTAACACCTGTTGAACAGAATGACTGTTCCATTGAAAGTATATAAAATATAACTATAGCAATTATAAAAACATTGAAAAATATAAATGAAAAAAATCTATTTACATTTGTGTGAATTCAAAAACATTATCAAAAGGATTGAAATATTTTTTTTATTTTGAAATTACCTTATAGGCAATTTTTTTTCTCTCTTATTAGTGTAACCCTAAATATTTAATATGAAACAGATAAACATTAATAAGTGTAATATGATACATAAATACATTGGAGTATCCCAACACTGATTATTAGTTAATAGTTACCATATTTGATAATATAACATAAACACATTCATCATTACTAACCGTCCAAGTCATTTTCTAGTTCATTTCGTCTACAAGCTTCAAATAGAATACATTCATGGTTATCTTCAGTTACTTTTACATAAAAAACAGACGGTAACTTGTATGCCATATCTCTCATGCTGCTGAATCCATACTCAGAAAAACTAAAGTGACTATTATACTCACTCTATAAAAAATGTACCAAAAGATTAATTTTTGAATGTTTAAATATAATAAAGTAATTATAAAATCACAAAAAATACAAATTCAAGTACCCAGTTTAAAATATAAGTTTTAGCTAAAAATATAAATTTATATGAAATATTTAGCTAAAACTATTTATTACTATCGAAACTCCTAAAGAAAAGGAGTATTCTAATGGTAAACATAAAACAGCGCATAAGTAAACATATTTATTATAACACATTTATATATAAAAAAGGAGATATGATAGACTACCAACACTATAATGGAATATTCCTATTTAACACCACATCATATCAAGTTCTCTCAAATATAATCCTAAATAAACTTAAACTAGAAAGCCTTGATATAGAAGAGAATTTCCTAGTTGGTAATACTTTTTATTGGCCGACTGATATCAGTCGTCTTGAAAATCATTAATCATATTAATCAAAAAATTTAATACATACATAATGTCCAACAAAGTATTATAATTTGATTTATTGTTCAATTAAATGTTTTATTTTGAAAAACAAGTCATACTTAATAAATATTTTAAAATATTGAATCTAGTAGCATAAGATATCAATGGTGACATGGCAAAAGGGTTTAAGCGATACAATCTATTCTATTGGATGGAAAAATATATATTACATCCGCACTTTAAACTTCCGCACCTTACTTTAAAAAAGTTATTGCTAAAATAGAAAAAAAAAAAAATTAAATCACCTACAAAAGTTTTTGGGCTCTCCTGAAAACTATGAATTATGTCGCTTAGACCCTTTTGTCTTGTCACCATCGATATAAAAATAAATATTTATAATGTTGTTATTCAACTACTTTAAAGGTAAGTTATGATCAGTGATGTAGTCCTAAAAATTTTTATGGGTACACGCCTGAAACATTGTAAAATAAAACGTGGGGGGCTATGCCCCCCACACCCCCCTAATTAGTACTCGTTCATGTTTTCTACTATTGATTATAACATATTTGGTAAACAAAACCACAATTTTCATTTATAAATAGCATATTAAGCCATCGACCAACATAAAATTATGGTAGACAAAATACTCAGGGTAGATAGCATATTGAACAAGTATCCACTATTAACTTACCATAATAATACTAATGTGAAAAAGTACTAGGGACAAAACGTTTATATAGAATTGTAATGAATACTTGGAACAATAACTGATAACTGGACAAAACAACAATATTGTAAACGTTACCAAATGGTTTAAAAATAGATTTGTGTACAAAAGACCCTGTACAACACGATTTAAGATAGTACTAGTGTACTACCATAGCCGTGGTACAAGTAAACCATGGACTTTTATGATCTTTTCTTAGTCCGTGAAATAAACAAATTACGCTTATCTTTTTTTACTTATTAAATATCAAAATTTAATATATATATATATTATTTGATGGGTAACGTTAATTCATCTTATTTATGTTCCGTGTACCCGCGTACTACGATTTTCGTTAAAGGTACACGCATAATTATAAAATTAGGAGGTGGGTACACGCCGTGTACCCTCCACTACACCACTGGTTATGATCTATCAGGTTTTTTATGTAAACATTTTGTTTCTTAGTTATGACTGTAGCTTTTTGGGTTCTTTTCCGTAAAAAACAGTTTTTGCTATATTGCACATTTGTAAGATAGAGATAACATAATATGTAGGTGTGGTGACCTCATAATGTGACATCTCGTTTAAAACTCAAAATGTTAATTCATACTAGTAAAAATTATTTAATTTTTTTATCTAATATTAGGATAATTTAATTTGGTGCTATTGTTAATAGAGTTGTAAATGTTATGTGAGTGAATAAAAAAATCATTTCATCGAATACTTACACCATAAACATTCATAAAATCGCTACATAATATACCATCTTTATGTTTACTTAAAATTTGGCGCATTTTTACTTTCATTGTATCCAATACTGTATCAGCATCATATATTTCATACGAATTTACTGACTTTTCACATCTAAAATATAAAAATAAAATCAGAATAGAATAAATTAATTGAAAACATATTTTAGAAGATAGATATATAGTTATGATAAATTTTCTCATATGAACACATATTATTTCAAGGATATAGCAATATAAGTAATAATTTCATACGCAATACAGTAAGTAAATAAAGATTTGTGAATTTATTAAGCTTTAGTAAGTTACAGTAGACTTTTAATTAAAATTAAAAATAATAGTAGAATTTAAAAAAATCTTAAACAAAGTAAATTAACATAGCTCTAAAGTCATGATATAATAAATATATATTTTAATAACAAATTTAATTCATTTTTTTTTAGATATTCAACTAAGTTAATAAAATTTTGAAAAATTAATAAAGTTTTTTCCAAAATAAATTAGGGGTCATCAAATTTTCAACTTTTGGAACCTATTACTTAAAAAAATTTTGCAAGTCTTTGTATAATAAAAATATAAGGCGGGTTGATGATCCTTGTTTCAAATGAAAGTTTTACTAAATCTTAAGAGGAGCTTAATGGTCAATTTTTGCTATTAGTTTCAATAGTTAGTTTTTATATTAGTGAATTGACCTATTTTTAAACTTTTAGGTAAGAACATTACCTGTATAAAGCGTTGGAAATGCTTTGATATTTTTATTTTCAAGCTAAATACGAGTATGTAAAATATTACAAATTAAAAAAGCTCTTAACTTGCTTGAAAATGAAAATATTGAATAAATCCGATGCTTAAGCAAAAGTTTGATAATAAATAAGTTCACTCTAATATCATAACTAACAGCAGGCTAGATGGGCATTTTCTATGTCATAATGTTAAGACAGAGACAGTGGCGCCGAACCTAAAACCCAAGAGGGGCGACTGCCTCCCCTTTTTTACAGTGGGTGGAGTCGTAGGGGTCCGTGGGTACCCCAACAAACTATGAATTATGTTCCTAACTCCTAAGCTATTAAGATATATGGTTTTTATTTTGTAAACAGGGGCGGTGGTCCGTTTAAGTTTTTACTTGCCCCCCTTTTAAAATATAGTTTGGCGCCATTGGACAGAGACAACAAATACATGGGTAGCGTTCTCTTAAAAGATAATAAAGAATGTTATACTTACTCTAGTTGGCATGAATTATCTATTGTAATATCTTTAGATTTCTGATCATCATTTTTGTTTGATAAAAGTTCAGATATAATCTTACTCTGATTTATATTGTATTTTGAATTGGTAACAGCATCATTTTCAAATATAGCTTAAAATGTAAATAATAAATTAAATTTAAATATTTAAGTATTTTTAATTAATTTAAAAAATAATTATATGAATATTGGTTTAAGGATATAATAAAACTGCTGGAATAAAAAGAACCTAATAAAAATAAATAAATTATGTTATAAAAAATATTTCATTGGTTTATTATTATATTTTATAATATTGAAAGCCATAGGCGTGCACAGGTCTCTTTTTCAAAATTATTTTAAGCTTGTAAAATTCTAATAATATATATATTATATATACACAATACACAAATATTGAAATATCTACTGCTTAGCTAAAAAAATGTTGTAATACCATGACAAAATACAAAAAGAATGTATTTTGCAAATACATGGCAGTTGATAACTGATAACTGGATGTTTCAATTTTCCAGAGTTGATTTTTGCCCCTCAAAGAGCTTAAAGGTATGCAGTTGCATACCCTGCATACCCCCTGCGCACACCTATGAGGAAAGCATAGAAATTTAATTTAATGCAATTTAAGTTCAACTAACAACCAATATTTTAATTGTCAAAGACCATTATCCTAATAAACGAGAAAAAAGTAGGTACAAAATTCCACTTACATGCTTTTTTAAAGATTCTTCTAATAGTTACTTTAGGTTTGGATATTATTTGTTTTTCTAAACTTACAATACTGTTTGTAGAGCATTGATCTTCCAACTAAAAAGAAAGTTATTTTTATTATTTTTAATAGTATTAATATTCTAAAATTGATAATTAGTTACTTTAAACAAATCTGGATGCAGGCGAAAAAAGTCCATGCATGTTCCACATGAAAGAGTTTGAAATGGAAAGGTAAAACCGTATTTATTTTCAAAAATTTTTAACACCTTTTTTACAGTAATTGGTTGATCAGATCTTTCTATAATAGCGACAATGGCTTTTTTATAATCATCCTTTTGAGTTTTGGAAGAATCTGGAGTAACTAATAAATAAAAAGTTGATATTATATTAATTTAAGATGAAATTCAACAATAATCCAATTGTATATTATTAATAAAACTGATTTTAAAGCATATTAACATATAATGGATTAATAGTTTGGAATAAATTCCTTTAAGTTGAGATCAAATTTATCAAAAGAGTTCAATCTAGCTTTCTTGACCTTGTTGGATTTCTACTTAAACTTATCACCTCCAGTGCGATTACACACTAGTCATGAATACATTAAAACTCTGTTTACTTGAAAGTAGACGAGAAAGAGCTAACCAACTATTTTTGTTCAGCTTGCTTCACGGGAGGGTGAACGTACCTCAACTCTTAGAGCGCATTAGTCTACGTGTACCGAGTGACCAGATCACAAGAGCCATTCCTCTTCCCCACTTCCAGGTCCAACTTTCTGATAAACAATCTTTTAGTGAGAGCCATGCACTCGTCAAACAGTAATAATATTGATCTTTGGCCTTAATAAAACATGTTTTTTCTGTCTCTCTTATTATCTAACCCATGTATTACTGCTGTTATAACTAATTTTGCTTTATTATTTTTGTTTATTCCAACATAGAAAGCAGTTTGGCGTTTATTTATAAAAATAAAATAAAATAATAACAATATAATAGAAACAATCATCAATCATTATTAATCTATCATGAACAATGAACATATTAAATAAATTTATATAAAAATAATAATAATAATAATAATAATAATGAGTTCAAGACATGTAAATTTAAAGACAATTCTAGAAAACTGTAAATCAATTACTAGGTACTTACTTTTTATATCACAATTTGATTTTTGTCCTATTTTGAGCACAATCTATAAAATGGATACAAAATATATAAATAATAGCAATTTTTTTTTAAATTTTATAAATAAATATATTTAAAAACATTTTCAGTGGAAGTAAAATATGGTAAATAACAATATAGTTGAACAGTCGATGACTGTGGGTAGTGGTTATTATTTTTAAAATCTCACAATATAATTTAACTAAAACTACAATATAACAGAATTTCTTTGTTTCAATAATACCTTGTGGAACCAGTAACCATGTGATTCATGCATTAAAAAATATATACAAGTTGAATTTTTAAGTAATTTTTAAACTTTTTAAATTAGTGAAATACAAAACAAAAACATGACATGATTTTAAATTAAATAAATCCAGTTTAAAAAACTTAGTATGTGTCGTGAGTACGCGTGCTTGAAGTGAAACTTCATCATCTACACAAGATCAGTCAAACTCAAAATTTAGTGTTGGTTCTGTCACTCTACGATGAGTGGGTGCAAAAGTTTTCAAGGATTAAGCTGTTTGGGGGGTTACCAAAACCCTGAATTACTCGTGTTCAGAGATAATTCAAATCCAAAATATAGAATAACCCCACAAAGTTATAACAGAAAATCAGTGAGAAAACTAAGGGAACCACAATTATACTGGTTCACACAGACATTGTCTATGAACCAAACAGAAAAAATTTTAACTGCAGAAATAAGGTAACACGCAACTATGGATTAATATTCTCTCTTGATCATCTAGTTTCATTTTGTACCTTCTGTATAGAAATTTAACTTAGATAATTGAAATATGATTTCACAATTGAATTCATTATATATGTATACTTATTAATCATACATTAAAGAACCTACTAAATTCTAACAACTTAAAGAACTATTAACATATTTTAAACTCTATAATTAACTATAAATACAGCACTATGCAAGCAATAATTAAAAGATAATAAAAATAATAATCTTACTTTATTATGAAATGATTTAGTAGTTGAAGATATCAATGTGTTTTTATCACTATTTTGAGCTGTAACTGTACCATTGTTTTTTGACTTTGAATCATTCATATCTACACATAAATAATAAAACATAATTGTAATTGAGCACATTTAAATTTCTTACTAAGAATTTTAAATTAAAAAAAAAAAGCGGGTAAGTGGATGTCACTCTGCTGTATATTAGGTGGTGGGGTAGACCTCTGACTAGGGTAGGTTAGATTTGAATGCAATGATAGGTATCATTATATACGAAAAACGATTCTGAACGGAGATGATTTGTCAGTCTAGGATATATAATATATTATATTAAAATGTTGTCATATATTCTACTTTGAAACAAATATATTATTTTTCAACTAGGACGCATTTTGAATAAAGCATGGTTAATCAATTCTTCTAAAATCATTGCATGTAGTTATCATAATTCATAATACCTTATATTATCATACATATACATATACCTGATTTCATATAATTTTCGCGTTTTTGCCAGATTTCGTAAAAATTTGAACTACAAATGATAATAAAATAAAATTGTGCCTATGTATTCTTATAATTTTGTTATCACTATAAAAATAACTTACGAGGAACTTTATTTTTTATTTATGTATTAAACTTTCAAGTATTTTGATAGGGCCAAAAAAATTTTATCGACACTTCAAAAAATAATTTTCAGAAAAATTGAAAATTTCCGTTGTCTATAAATATCTCAAAAAATTTTGAAAATTAAATCATGTAAAGAAAATACCGATCTAAATAACTGGTAAAATTTTCAAGTATCTACGACTTATACTTTTTGAATAATAACAAATATTTAAAATTGTTTGAGGATAAATCGTTATCGTTACGCTATTTTGTAAAAGTTTAAAATTCAAACGCACATAACATTTTTCCTATAATGATGCTTCGAGTTTTCTCTATAGCTACTTGAAGGAAAACTTAGTGTTGTATTTTTAATCCTTAGTTATAAACACAAAAAATTTTATGATTTATCAACTTCAAAATTACTTGCAAATTTTCGCGTTTTCGACAGATTTCGTAAAATTTTGAACTGTAAACGCTAATAAAAAAAATTGTGACTAACGATTTTTAATTTTTTTTAGCTACAATAAGAACAACTCATAAGAAACCTTGTGTTAAATTTTCAAGTTTTTTTGGTCATCTAAAATTTTACCGATACTTCAAAAAAAAATTCTCATAAAAATCGAAAATTTCAGTGGTCTATAAATCCAAAATATTACACAATAATTTATAAAGAGCAGGTAAGTCGTGGATGTCACTCAGCTGTACAGTATAGGTACGTTACAAGTGGATTAACTACTGTAACGGATGGAATTAAATTTGAATTCCATGATATTATATCATTATATACGAAAAACGATTCTGAGCGGAAACGGTTCATCTGTCTAGGATATAACATTATAGATTATTAAAAATGTTTAAATCTTTGATTTAAAAGGAAATTTTTTTATGAATTTCTAGGATAAAATAATTTACGAATTTTCGTGATTTTTATGTATTTAGTCAAAATTTGAACTGTAAATGCTTATTAAAAAAATGTGTGACTATATTATATTTCTTTTATTTTTCAAATAATATTGTATAAATATTTTAGGAGCCTTGTATAAAATTTTCAAATCTTAGGTATAAAAAGAAAAACTTTTATGAATTTCTATCTAAGATAATTTGAACATTGCCATAATTTTTACGTATTTAGTCAAAATTTGAACTATAAACGCTTATAAAAAAAAATTGTGACTAACGATTTTTAATTTTTTTTAGCTACAATAATAACAACTCATAAGGAACCTTGTATTAAATTTTCAAGTTTTTTTGGTCATCCAAACCGACACTTCAAAAAAAAAAAATGATAAAAATCTGAAAAAATAAAAATTTGAAAATTAAACTGTATATATATAACATAGACACGACAGGCCACATATTTTTTTTTACAAATTAGATTTGTATTGACATTGACAGAATAATATTGTTTATTATATCACCAGTAACCTGTAAGCCCCACACTAGTAATTTATTGTTCAATAAAATATTTAATTAAGATATTATTTTATAAATAAGTTTATAAAATTATAGAAACATGTATAAATCTAAACACTCAAATCGCACAATAGCAGTTAATGGAAATAAGAATAATCCAAAAATTAGGCGTAAATATAACGTGTGATACTGTGCACTGTAGTATAGAAAATCTTAATTCCTTGTAACAAATAGTGTATAAATTCCAGTTCCCTCTCTATGACAATGAACATATAACATGAGCATGGGTTTGCATAATCAATATCAAAATATGTTATACAACAGCCCAACATACTAATATCAAGTACTAAGAGGATGTCGCACCTGCATGTGTTGTCTCCGTCTTACACACGTACTAAATAGCAATTTTTTTTCACTAGTTTAAATAGTGTGTTGTTATTTTTAATATTAGAGTGAATTGACCGACTATCAAATTTTTAGATAAGAACATTATCTGTGTTCTCTCGTTGGTTTTTTATGATATTTTAATTTTTATATAAGTTATGTGCATTTAAAAACAATCATACTTTTCAAAATTGAAACTCATTTAACAATTAAAATATCATAAAAACCAACAAGAGAACATAGTTAATTTTCTTACCTAAAAGTTCGATAATAGGTAATTCACTCTAATAATAAAATCAACAGCACACTAATGAAAATAATGAACAAAAATTTGTTATGTAGTATGTATATAAAACGGAGACAACACATGCAGGTGCGACATCCTCTTAATGAATTAAGAATAATAATATAAAATTATAGTGTAATAACTGACATTGTTTTACACTGAAAAATTTTTCTATACCTGGTTGTATCTAAGACAATGCAATCTTTAAAGAGCTTTCTTAATGAACATCAGTTAACCAAGCTCTAGATTTTGATTTGACAATCTTCATTCGAAAAAAAAAAAATATGCTACACTAATTTTATCAAAATATAAGTCATTGAATTTTCATCAAATATTGGTAAAAATACACTAAATATGCACAATAAAATAGAAAAACTAATAAATATGCCAAATAGTAAAAAGTCTCTAAATATGCAAAATAAAACTTTACACACTTCACCACGGTAACTTGAATTATATTACTATGTCACCTAGCATTAAATACAATTTAACAAGATTGATATGCAAATGCATGAATTCACGAGCTTTGATCATAACCAAGGGATTACTCGTGGCAAGGTTCAAAAGCAATTAATTACCTAGTAACATTGGGTTATTAACAGTGGTTAAGATATATAATATATTTATATATAATCTCATATTAATATGTATAATATATATTTTAAGTAAGTAAACCTACCATATACTTTAAGGTTTCCAAAACTTGAATCATCCATCTCATCATAGTCATCATCATTTAACTCACTATATGAAATTTCTTCGCTTTCATTAACAATACTACTTAGGTAATTCGAAGATGTCGGTATTGTGCACTTGCTTTTATTAGATGTTTTAGATGGAAATATTTCATGCGGAGAATCTTAAATTCAAACAAAAAATAAATAGTATTCATATTAAAAAAAATTATATCTTAACTACCAAAATATTTATATTTCATTTTTAAGCTCTATATTACAAAGAAAAATTTAACAGTTGATTTAGGTGAAAATAAACTTTTTAGAACAATACATAATAATAAACATATGTTGCAAATTAATAAAAAATACACGACAAAATAAATAGTCACTATCCATTCATGGATCTATCAACTGTCAAATTTTATTATTATTTATAGATCACAACTGGTTGAATGATTAAAGCAATTGAATCTTAGAAAGTAAGAAAATAATAATCAGACAGTAATAATTAATAAGTCAACACAACGTTACAAAATAATGTAAAAATATCATAAATTATAAGTTATATAAGATAAAATAAAGACTAATATAGTCATATTTCATTATGATTGTGATGAACTTATAATATATAATATAATATACTCTGTATTATTTTGATATTTACAACATTCAAACAGTCTTACTATATGTAAACAAGCTACAAGCTAATAAACATAAATGTATAAAATATATATTAAATATACTATTTAGATTATTACCTTTAAGGTGTACACCTCCTTTATCAATGTAGATAAAATATTTTAACATGTTTATGGATTCTTCGATATTAGTTGTACCCAATTTATTATAATCTGGATGAT
The DNA here is from genome assembly GCF_037042655.1 of Diuraphis noxia. NCBI lineage: Eukaryota > Metazoa > Arthropoda > Insecta > Hemiptera > Aphididae > Diuraphis > Diuraphis noxia. The sequence goes on along the minus strand of NW_028301711.1, from coordinate 100,135,508 downwards.
TTATTAGACAAGTCTTTAGTTTATTAATAGTTATCTTCTAAAAATCAATAAAAATAATAATAATGACCAATGTTGTGAATAAAACTATAACACTTACTTCTGAACCAGAAGTATTGCACAGATTTTCTATAAAACTTCTGAGGTTTGGTGTTACAGTACCAGGAGTTTTTGAGAGAGGTTTGATTTTAACATGATCATATCCACGAGCACTGTTATCATACCTATGAGAGCCATATTCATATCCTCGACTACTGTTATGAATGCTATTATCACATCTTGGAGCTGTATATTCATACATAGATGAGTTATTCTCAGTTATATGGGTATTGTAATTGTAATCACGAGATTTAAAATTGGAAGACTTATACATGTAATTATTACCACCTCTTCCAGAAGAATTATTTCTTCTGGAACGTTGTTTTTTAGATTTTTGATTAACCACAAGTTCTCTGAGGTGTGAAGTTTTTTCATCAACAATTAGTGTAACCAAAGAATTCATATTTGGGTTTGAAGGTATCTAAAATAAAATAATATCAACCTAAAAAACACATACTTAACGATATCCTTGGTTTTAATAATTAATAAAATATTTTATTAAAGCATATAATAAGCAAGTCTCAAAGTTGAAGTTAAAATTATAAAATAATTTGCTATAAGAATCTATGAGTGTCGTATTTAATAATTTAGTGCTCTCTAGCAACTAAAATTGCTATCCCTTTCTTACTCTCACAAGACAATATTAGAAATCATTGACAAAAGGAAAATCCTGTCGGCCATTTTTTAAACATAAAAGAACATTCTGATATTATCACAATATTTTGATGAATTAGTTATGCATGAAAAATAAATGAAACAGTTGAATGAATAAATCTTATCAGTCTATGGTTTATTAGTAATCTATGTACTACAGTACTAATAACCACATGACATTAAATAACAACATCACTATTTCAAGACCATTTAAATTATATATAAGATCATATTGCCAATCAAAATAGTAGAACATAAATTATTTGAATTTAATTTTTTCTCAAACAATTTTAATTCATAAAGATGACAACGAACCCACATGAGTTGAGTTTGTCATACTAAAGTACAACATATCAATTAATAGGCGTTCAAGCAGTTCCAATTGTGAATTGTAACTTTCAATAATAGAGCTGATTAATCTACTTTTAAAACTTAAAGATAAGACCATTATCTGTTTTTTACGTCCATTTTTTTAAAGTGAAATACGAGTATGTAAAATATCACAATTTAAAAATATTCATGCATAGCTTTAAAATTAAAATATAAAAAAACCTAATAATAACATTTTCAAGTTTGATAACTTTTATTGATAAGATTGAAAAACTTGTAAGGAATCTTGTATTAAATTTTTAAATCTTAGATTTAAAAAGAAAATTTTTTATGAATTTCTAGCTTAAAATAATTTGTGAATTTTCGTGATTTTTAAGTATTTTGTCAAAATTCAAACTTTGAATGCTTATAAAAAAATTGTGACTATGAATTTCTTTTATTTTTCAACTGCTATTATAACAATATGTTAAGAGCCTTGTATTAAATTTTCAAGTTTTTCTGCCTAACAAATAAATTTTTATCGATATTAATTTAAAAAAACTAATAATGATCGAAAATTTGAAATGCCTATGAATAGTTCAACTTAAGTCGAAATTTTTTGAAAATTGCATGGTGGATAGAATATACTTATATAAACATTACGTGAAAATTTCATATATCTATGGTCATTTGTTTTAAAGTTACATCGATTTTGTCGGAAAATGAGTGTGCGTAAAATTTCCCGTTTTTCCCTTAATTTTTAGTTTGTTTTTCTCGATTATTTAGAAAAGTATTAAGAATTTTTTACTTTTGACCCCCCAAAGTACCAACTAGATTCACTTTCTGATCGAACGAGGTACTGAAGTCAAAAATCAAAGCATTTTTACTGCCCCAAAACGTGATGACAGACACAAAAAAAATAAATAAAATAAAATAAACACACATCATGGTAAAATCAATACATTCATCGCTCCGCTCAGAATCTAAAAAACTAATAATAACATTTTCAAGTTTGATAACAAATGATAACCCACTGTAATATTGAAACTCACGACAATAAATTTGAGCTACCTATAATTGTTATGTTGTACTTTTGTAAAGACAAAACTAAACATGGGGCCATGTGAGAACAGCTTCCTGTCAACATATTTATTATGCATTAATCAAAGCTAGTTTTAATATTCCAAAAACTGTTCATGTTATAAATGGTTAAATAATAATCAAATTACACATAAAAATACAATTTTTATTGAAAAACAATTTTAGATGAAAAAAAACAAATATTCAAAGTACTTAAATATCAAACTCAAGTTTATTAAAATTAAAATCTAATCAGTCCTACAATTATGTCAGATAATCAGGACAGTTTTGTCCATAGTTTTGCATAGACCTTATACTAATAGACGGAGCATGCTGGTAGTTCCAGCGGTTAACATGAGTAACACTGATTCTATTGTTCCAGACTTCTACGCATGTGCATATACCATACCAGATTTTGCATGATTAAAAACAAAAACAGTATAATATGTAATGTAACTATGTTATTATTATATTATCACAATATATTTTTATATTATATTGGTTCATGAATATTTAATACATGTTTCAAACAAATTAAACAAATTGAATCACTGCACCACCTAACCATTTTGTTCTATTAGCAGTGGAGACCATTACCTAATATATCTATGACATATATATCATACATTTTTTTATATAAAGAGGGCCCACTGTAATATACTGTGTTTAGAATATACGTTTAATATGTAAAAATAAATGATTAAACATTTCAATATTTCATTACCTTTATATAGGATTTTAGGTGCTTTGATTTGCATCTGATGGATAATTTAAAATATAGTGGGGATGATGTGTCCATTGATGATAACAATGTAATAGTATATTTAAAATTCTTTAGCAGCACAGTCTACTTCTCTTCTAGTCAGGGATCGAAACCGTTTCATATTTTAACAGTTTCGGTTTCGGTTTTTGAGAACGGATTTCTAAATTTTCTGGTTTTGGTTTAGGTTTTAAGATCGGTTTTCAAACTTTTTGGTTTTTAGGTTTCAAAAAAGGTTTTTGAAAAAATTTATCGGTTTATGTTGTAAATGATAGCAATAAATACCCTTAAAAAAATGAACGAGCAAAATAATAATAATTTTCTATAAGCAATTTAAGTGAATTAAGATACCATCCTGTATAATAATTCTAGAGCAACTACCTAAAATGGCCGTGATAAACATATTAACAATTGTGTAGTAAAAAATGTAATTTATTAAATTCATTAACTGTAAAAAAAATATTTAAAACTCCAATATTATGCAAGTTAAAAAAATTTTCAACTAACTTTTAAAACATCATTCATATTTCCCAGCAACTCATAAATGGTTTTGTATCCCAAGTGCTTATAAGGTAAATTACAACCTTCATAATTTAAGTATTCATTTAATACTTGCAAGATTGTCAATTTACTTGGAGAACTAGTTAAAATACTCCGTATAACCATCTTTAAATCCTTCAAATCTGGTTGTTCCATGGTGAATAAATAAAATGCCTGCAAATTAATTAAGATATATAATATATTAGTTTTCTGATTTTCATCTCAAAATCAAACAATATTTTTATACTCACACATTTAAGAGGATGCCACACTCGCATGCGCTATCTTTATCTTACAAATGTTAAACATAGCAAAACATGTTTTGCGTGGAACAACTTTTCTACTCCAGTATTTATAATAGAATTATCAGAATTATTCTACAATGCACATGTAAGAACTTTTTCTGTTATCTATGTTGTAATATTGGTTTTTTTTTTTTTTTTTTTGTTTAATTATTAAAAATTATTGTTTTGTGCCATCAAAAATATAACGACGCTGAGACACAGATAAAGTTTTAACCTAAGTGCTGTGGATGGAATTATGATAATTCTACTATAAATACTGAGGGAGAAAAGTTGTAACTACAAGTAAAATTTTTACAGTGTTCTACGTTTCTAAGACAAGGACAACGCATGCGGGTGTGACATCTTCTTAAGTTATTATTAAATTAAAAATATTTATTATATTATAATATAAATATTCCCTGGGTGTATTGTTGGCATACAATGGGGTAACACAGTAAAATCTATTATCACATAATAATGGGGTATAAATTTACACGAGTATTTATTACTTTTCGTAAATTCTTTTTATTCTATTTTCGGATACTACATATTTTTCATGACGTTATTGCAGATACGCATACAGTATAAAAATAATACGATATATAATATATAAATATATTTACAATTCTGCTTATACGAGTCAGAGTTTTATCACTTCTATAGTTCAATAGTTGTTATACATACGAGTATACGACTATGTGACGAGTGTTCCAGTATTAGTGACCAGTGTCGTTTTGTGATAATAGTGTGTTAATTTTTATAGAGAATTAAATAAATACCTTTTAATATAAATATAAAATGTATTTTATACACAAATAATTATTTTTTATGTGAACTAAACTATCAAAGTTAATATATTTTTTTGAAAATTTTTAATACCAAGTATTGTAGTTTATATTAGTAATTAGTAATTACCTACATATTTAACACACTATAGGTTTTTATTAATATAATTGTTTCATTAATTAATTATAATTATAATTTTTTTTAGGAATGTACTTTTTTTTCTGAGTACTGATAATTTTAATTAACCCAATCATAGGCAAATTTTGATGAAAAATTGAGGCCCTAAAATAAATCTCTTCTTAGGCCTTTCATATCCCGGGCCGACACTGTGACATACAATGTTTAAAATATAAAGATTTTGATATTTATTTAGGTTATATTGTTATCAAATATAAAGAGATACCTATAGAATACGCGAGCAATACGATTTGCTTTAAATATGACTTAATTTGTCATTACGATTATTGGACAAATAAAAGTTTTGCGCATGCAGAAATTCAATGGTATTATGCCAATGTAACAAATGTTTAGTTAAAACAAATGTGAGAAAAAATGTCTGACATTAATTGATAAGCTATTGAATATTGAATATCAGATAAGTAATGAATTAATTGATATACAAGTATCGTACAAATATCAAACCTAACATTAATCAATAAACTAGTATTATATAATGTTGCACCTATTTGAATATTCCAACATAATATCTAATAACATATTAAATGCATTAAACATAATATCGGTGCATCCATTTTGTCTTCATTGTAATAATCATTATGATCTGGTACAAATGACAAAATGCTGAATTCGGTTAAAAAAAACAACACACAACGAACGTCGTGCACAGTGAACATTCTACGAAAATACTTAATATATAGTCACAAGCTTAAATAATACTTACGGGATGTAAGCTGCGATCATTGAGTAATAAAACTGAGGCTACGACACAGGTATGGGGTCTTCACTATTCACCGGGATGACCGGTAAGTGATGAAATATGACAAAACCATGGCCATGGTATTTTCAAAATCGGTTGAGCAGCTATATTAAAGGTGTTTATCCGTCAGTGATCGGCAAGGCGTGATGAAGTGACTAGTATTATAGCAGTATGTAGAAAGTGCCTACTGGTAAATTAATGATTAGGAGCAGAACAATTAGGAACGCCGAAACGAAACCTGCCAATAGCCATCAGCCATGTGGAATTAATCACTGACCGGCCGACTATAGGATTATAGGAATCGCTGTTATCAGATTTCTTCCCTATAATGCACGATCATGGTCGTAGCTTAAACATAGAGAGGCCGTTCCATCTGAATATTGAAGCGCAAAGTGGGTCTATTTTACAGTGTACATACTTCTGGAAAAAAGAATATTGTAAAATATTTGGATCCTCTATTATCGGTTACCTATACTGAAATATGCTATCAGTGTTAAATCATGATTCCTATGTGATAGTACCTATCAAGTATCAATTATGTCGCGGTTGTTTCCATAGAGTAATAGGTAATACGGGTCCGTGTCGTAACGACGAAAGTTATGATGGAAAAATTCCCAAAAAATATATCTTTTTCTTTAAAAAAAAATATTACACCTAAGGTAATTCCTGTATTTCCAAAAACAGAGAAGGCAGTTCAGTTTATTGAACGCGTCGAAGAGAAATCGATTAAAGTGGCTGGAGCAGTAGAAAAGGTTGATCATGTTGATCAATTAATCATTGATATACCAAAATCAGTTCAAAAAGAAGAAGATACAAAAATAGTTAAAGTACCATTGATAATCAATCCTCAGGAAGGGATGGAGATATCTACGGCTAAAGACTATGAAACTATACCGATCGATAAATTTGGATTAGCTATGCTTCTAGCTACTAGCTATGCTATGTACATACTTAATCATTATAATATTTATATTTTATACTATAGGTGCCTTGTGTCTAAGCCTTACTATAAATATAAAATTAATAACTTCCATTGATTGAACAGTTATTATAGAATTATTAGAATTAGAATACATAATATTATGTATATATAGTATTTTACAATTTTACATTATATGAGTGATTAATGATTATTATCATTCAGCAGTATTTAAAAAAAATATAAGCGCGGTAATAAAAGAATATTGTTCTGTATGACTGTATGGTTAATAGTAGTTGAGTTTATACTTTTATAGTCACTACACACGCAAGCGCTAGTGTTTAAGTTTCCAGCTGTTTAATACTGATAAGTAGAGATTCATTTCGGTAGACACTTTTCTAGTATGTGGATCATGGGTCGATGGGCAACCATACTATCTTTAATCGTGGTCTAGGCACATGATATATCCGGACATGATAAGATACGATTATTAAATAATGATAACAAATCCAGACATGATAACAAAAACGTCAAAAACATGATTTTGCGTGTGCGCGCACTGAATGTCCGTGTCGTCTCCGTGAACGCATTATATTCACGTTATGATGGAAGAAGTTATGATGGATAAACAAAAAATATCTTTTTATTTTAAAAACAAAACAACAGCAATTAATTTAAATCCACAACAAAAGCCAGAGGAAGGTACTGTGGCGGAAGATTTAGTCATTAATTTTCCAAAACAAAAATCTCAGGAAGGGAAGGAGACAAACGCTGAAGACTATGAAACTATACCGATCGATAAATTTGGATTAGCTATGCTTCGAGGTATGGGTTGGAAACCTACTAAAGGTGTTGGTAAGAATTCTCAAATAACTTCTGCTATTCTGCCAAAGATTCGGCCCAAAAGATTGGGTTTGGGCGCTAAAAACACAAAGTTATAAAGAAAAACTATAAAAGATTTTTTGTTTAATTTACATTTTGTTATAAATTTTCCTATAAATAAAAAAATATTTAAAATAAAATTAGTATAGATTATTTGATTCAAAAAGGTTTTCACATAAGTGATTTTTCCCTAATTTAATTATATCATGCTGAAATCTGATGTCACATGAAATTTGGAACACCATGTATAACCTTTCTCACTCCGATCATACAGTTGATAGTTATTCACTTAACGCATATGGGTGGCTACAATTATTATTGTAGAGTCAACAACACATTTTGTTTCTGCAAAACTCACAGGCATAATAAACACTTATTGTTTCAGCCTAATCAACATAAATAAATTAATATAAAGATTATAAAATTTATGTATGTACACACCAATTAAATGTTCTTCTATTTTGTTCTACTGCTAAAAACAAAATACAATTGAATATTTTGACCGTACTGATGTTGTTTAGGTAGAACTGTATGGAACTATGTTTCTATTGCATAGTTCACACACACACACACACATGAAACGTCTCTTATCAGATCTGTAAGAAAAGAGATACGTTGTGGGATCCAGTCGAAATATCCACTTCTAGGAGCTTTGAAAAATATGTATTTTTAAAAATTAAAAAATGTACACAAGGCTATAAATAATTATAAATACTTTACACTAGGAAAAACTTTTTGTTCCAATATATCCTTATGTGTATAAGAAAATTTTAGCATTTTATTAGATCCATCTATGTGTTTTTAGGTTTACTAAGCATCTTGTGAGATCCAGACACTTGTTCTAATTCAAACCATCATACTTTGTGAGATCATTGCAACGTTGTCATATTGTTTGAATAATATTACTGGGTAACATTAATATAGAGAATATACTACTTACCAATAATATAGTGTTTACCTATTGTACGTTTAACCTAATATATGGGTATTATGATTGTGCGTTTCAATAACGCTGTGGGATCTCTCACAATACTTTCCTTTAGCAACTGATCCAATACATTATTGACATAAAGTTCTAATACTCTTAAAGTGTGTTTAGATATGGTCTTTATATCATAGTTATAATATGTTTATAGTTTCATACTAAGTACTATTGTTGGTTAATGTATTTATTCGTTATTAGTTATTACATAGACAATTTATACAAAAAGTATATCTTTAATTTATTTATAATGCTAATTACTCTTATCATTGAGGTATAATAATCAGTCACTATAGTGTCATAATATAGCATTAAAATAAGATTTCAATTACACCAATGAATCATTAAAAACCTATCAATACAAATTACTAGATATTAAAATATTCAAAACATTTTTTAAAATTAAATTTCTTAAATTTATTTTAACTTCTGGGATTAAACAATTTATTTCAACAAATTATAGTTTAAAACTATTAAAAAAATATACCTACTTATGTAAGATCATACAAAAGTTACATTATTTTTTCTCTAACAGTATTGATTATAATATAAGAATATAAAATTATTATAATCTTAAAATTTTACATACTAATAATAATTTGTAAGCAAGTTAAAATACAAAATATAAAATAGGAAAAAAATATTGAGAGCATACTTATTGTTTTCAAATTACAAACTTTTACAAACTGTTTTTTTTTATTATGTTGTGTACAAAAAATGTTTTGATTTTTTTACAATGCTTATCTTTTAACAAATGGTGCTTTTTCTTTAGATTTTCGCATTCTTGTTTTTGAGGTGCTTTTTTAATAAAATGTGTTTTTTTAAATAATCAGTTGTTATTTTACGTTCATCTTCAGTCCAAGCAACTCTAACATATTTTGGTTAAGAATTTTTAGAGTTTTTTGATTGAGTAAAACTTTCTTTATTTTTTGAAGTGGATATTTTTTGGTTGCTTTTCTCTTTTTTTCTTAAATATTTTACTAGTTTTTTTACTTGTAATCTCAAGATCTATATTCTGATTTTGTGATTCCTCCTCAGAAGAGACATCTTCATTTAATTCTTCATCTGAAACTAATGCTTCAACATTAATATCTATTTCATCTAAATTTTTTCCCCTAAATCCATGTCCTTGACCTTTTTCCATCATTAATAGCATTTTGCTAATCTTAGCAACCTGGAAAGTACTTTCTGACAAGCGGTAAAAATTTTTATGCACATCTTTAGTATGACCAAGGAAGTTTGTTAACTGTTCAATATCATTTTCAGTTAAATTTAATAACTGTGCTACTGTTGCAATTTGTTTACTCAACTTAGTAGAAGTTAGATTTTCTAGGTTTTTGGCTCCTGATTCTTTACCTAATTTACGTATAGCATCTGATCCTCTTAAAGAATTCATAGAATTAGGTAAAGCGAATAAAAAGGGATTTTCTTTATCAATAAAATTGCAAGTTTCTCTTATGGCAAGTAAAAACTTGATTGTTTTTTGCATGTTAATAGTAAATAAAATAGGTACACCACGGCTGCGTTTTCCCCTGATAACAATCCTTTTAAATTGTTTGGTCAATTATTTTTCTATTTCAGAAAGTGAAAAATCTACTTCTTGCGATATTTGAGAAGGAGCATAAATATGTCTGTAAAAAAATTCTTTGCACTTCTCCGGATCTTCTACGGTTCAATAAAATAAGCTGACTAAGTATGCTTTCTTGAAGTTCTCTGTATGCTTTGATATTATTTGTATTTTCTTTTAAGTCTTTTATACATTTATTCTGTACACTTATACTTGTTTATATTTTTTATGTTTATTATGATTAGACTTATGTTTTCTATGTGATGATTTGGAATGTTTGCTTTTTTTTGTTTTTTGGTGTCAAGATTGACGGTCACCGTAAAATATCTTCTTTAACTATTTACTTATGTAAAAAAAAAACTGAAAATCGATTAATATTCTGTATGCCTGCATATATGAAATCTCCTACACAATTAATGTGCTTAAAATTAACTAAATATTCATACATATATATTATAAATGTTACGGGCAAAAGTCAAAATTGGGCAAACCTCAGAAATGCCCAGTCAAAACGCGAACTGCCCACAATCCTTGGGCAAAATGTCATATTTCGACTTTTGACCGGGCAAACCTAGTTATGACCAACCTCATTTGGGAAAAACTGTTTTTGGCCCAATCAAAATACTTGAAAATTGAATACAATGTTCCTCATAATTTATTGTTATAATGATTAAAAATTATAAGAATACATAGACACAATTTTTTTTTATTAGCATTTATAGTTCAAATTTTTACAAAATCTGTTGAAAACACGAAAATTTGCAAGTAATTTTGAAGTTGAAAAATCATAAAAATTTTTGTGTATATAACTAAGAATTAAAAAAAATACAACACTAAGTATTCCATAAGTTGTCTTTCGAGTAGCTATAGAGAAAACTTGAAGCATCATTATAAGAAAATTTTTAAGTACGTTTGAATTTTAAACTTTTACAAAATAGCATAATGAAAACAATTCATCCTCAAACGATTTTAAATATTTGTTATTATTCAAAAAGTATAAGTCTTTTGATATTTGAACATTTTAACAGTTATTTAGATTGGCATTTTCTTTGCATAATTCAATTTTAAAAATATTTTGACTTTTTCGAGTTATTTACAGACAACTAAAATTTTCAATATTTCTGAAAAATTTTTTTTATGTATAAGATAAATTACAAATTGTTTCAAACATTCAACCACTTTATTAGAAAAAAAAAAAATACTTGAAGTATAAAACTGAAAAACTTTGCATGTGTAATGTCATCTAGGATTATTTTATTTTTTATACGTTTATTAGCCTGTCTTAACCAGGCTCCCAATGCATCCTTATATTCTTTGTCTGTTGTTTTCTGAAGAGCATATGAAACATCTAAAATCAAATTGAAAATTAGAAAATAATAATAAATAACAATATTAAATACATAAATATAAATAATAAATACATAATATAATGACTGATTTCCATACATTAATAAAATTAAACAATTTGGTAAAATATTTATTTTAGATAGAACTAAATTGTACCTACTATATTGTAAAAACATCTGTACCTACATTTTACTACTATATTATACATTTTCTGGGCTTTAGGCACTAATTACACACATTCAAATAAATAAATTATGCATTAAAATATCAGCTAATTCACCTCTTATGATATTGGATATTTTGTTATGTATGAACCCTTATTTTGTTCCTTTTCCCTCAACATTAAAATATGTAGCCACACTGTTCGTCATTATTGAGGCTAACCAGCGATTAATTGACTTTCCTTTGCTATTATCAGTAATACCAGTTTTTACTAAATAAAATTCCTAGAATCATGATTTAAACCATATATATCTTATAGTAGGTACTAGGTATATAGTTATAATTTAATTTAACAGAATATTTAGTGAGGGAAAGGGAATGTTGAAGAAAACTGCCATACAACAAGTTATCTAGTACCTATGGGAACTTCAGAAAAAATAAATAAAAAATAAATTACACATTACAATATGTTAAAATAACAAGTAAACCAATTATTTTAATAATTTAAAAAATCTAGATTTATTTAAACATATTATTTATGATTTTATTTATAATTTTATTTAATCCAGTATATTAATCCGAGGTAGGTACACGATATATCCGGACATGATAAGATACGATTATTAAATAATGATAACAAATCCAGACATGATAACAAAAACGTCAAAAACCCATAGATCTTATGCTATATTATAAGGTCTATGCAAAAACCATAGATAATATATACATGGATAGGACATCCCTATACTTAATACACACGGTATAATGTATAATGTGACCGAAGAGAATAATTTTGTAATTTATAAGATACATCTATTTCAGAAAATTTAGTTGTATTAACTTGATCAATACATATGCAAATACAATATATTTATACAAGAGTTAAAATCACTGAATTCAAACTTGTAGTATTTGTTTAATTTAAGTTGTTTACTTAATGGTTTCCCCTGTTCTCCATTCCAAAAAGCAACATTTTTATTCTCAGCTTCAGTGTTAGATTTAGTGACAGCAGTTTTATTTGACAAGTCAAGTTATGTTTTTGAATTTAATGTAAAACAAATTGTGTTTAGTATTTTATTATTTTAATAAACAGTAATTATGGTATTCACCATCATCCAATTTCGGAATATCAGGCAAATGGATCACATTTTTTTTTTCCTGGTGCCATATCTTCATCTGATGATTCAAATAACTTAGCAGCATGTAGTCTTCGCCGTTTTTTGGTTTGTTCAGTAGCTTCTAAATCTATTCTGCTGTTTTAAGTTTTTTTTTTAATAACTGAAAGTTATCTAGAATAATTTTTATTAGGTAAAACATATTTTTACATAAAATAAAGAAAACTAATTTACAGTGAAATTAGGTGAATTTTGTTTACCTTCACTTGCTATAATTTTAGTAATACTAAAAACCTCCCATTCTGGATCTGGATCATCCATTTTAAGAACAGATCGGTCATATTTGATACGGTCTGTGGCTTTATTAGGAAAATATGCATGAGTTTCATCTAGGAACCATGTTTTGGGATGATTTCAATACTACCATCTTCAAATTCAATAATAGAATATTTATAAATCAGCCTGAAAGTAGACAGAATGTACAAATGTTACTTTTACTAACATCTTCAACATTATTTTTATATTAAAACTCACTTAATATTTATTTGAGTATTGTTTGAGCAACAAGTATTATCGAGTGAAGACATAATTATTGTTGTCTATATAATGAAAATTTGTATTTTATTAAACAAATATTATACATATTATACACATATTACTACTATTTAACTCATAAAAAATAGTCTTTTCTTTTATACATTATGAAGTAGTGAAAAAAGAATGTATTGGTTGGTATTCTGGTTAAGTGCTGGTATTATTGCTGCTTTTTTAGGAGTATTTTGTTCTGATAAATTAATTACTTCAATAGATCCATAAGTATATTCCTACTTTACTTGATGCACATGGTGTAAGATAATAATCAGTTACATTTTAAAAATAATATCCAACAAGATAAATATTATCATTTTTAGATAGTATATTTATGACAACAAATATTTTATTGTGTGGTAAAATAATGCAATAATTTCTATGGTTAAAACATTGTCTTAGTCTTTCAGGACGTGCCTGAATCTTAAAATTTGGAAATATTATTGCCAAATACATTTGACTTCCATGATACCCTTCCAAAATATTCCCATCTTGATGGGGTTGTTTTAAAATAGGAGTGGTCATTTTGTTAGAAGATATGCTAAGAGAGATTTTTCTATCTTCTATTATTCTATTAGCTAATTCTGACAGTGGGAATTTTCCAGATTTCATATATTTTTTGTCTATTTATAAAAGTTTCATATGGGAAATTCTACATTGACTAGTTTTAGACTAAGTTTTGTGTATTAAATTATGAACCCAAAAATGATAAACTACATCTAAAGTCTTAAATTTTTATTGAACATTTATAACATTAATAATTTTTTTTTAAGAGACTAAATAATTTATTAAATTTATTAAAAAATACAATATACAATAAAATAAAATTTTTTATTTTTTATAAGTTTTATTTTATTTTGCTTTCTATTTATGATACAATTTTTTTGGATGGGTAAAAATGCTGGAAAAAATAATATAAAACGAGTTTATTATAATAAACAATGATTATAATTTATTAAAAAAACATTTGTTTAACCACAAGTTCTCTGAGGTGTGAAGTTTTTTCATCAACAATTAGTGTAACCAGAGAGTTCATATTTGGGTTTGGCGGTATCTGAAATAAAATAATATCAACCTAAAAAACACATACTTAACGATATCCTTGGTTTCAATAATTAATAAAATATTTTATTTATTTATATATTTAACTAAAATTGCTATTCCTTTATTCTTACTCTCAGAAGACAATATTAGAAATCATTGACTAAAGGAAAATCCTGTCAACCATTTTTTAAACTTAAAAGAACATTCTGATATCACAATATTTTGATGAAATAGTTATGCATGAAAAATCAATGAAACAGTTGAATGAATAAATCTTATTTAGAAATGTTATCAGTCTATGGTTTATTAGTAATCTACGTACTAGTGTACTACAGTACTAATAACTACATGACATTAAATAACATTATCACTATTTCAAGACCCTTTAAATTATATATAAGATCATATTGTCAATCAAAATACTAGAACATAAATTAATTTAATTTAATTATTTTTTAAACGATTTTAATTCAAAAACATGACAACAAACCCACATGAGTTGAGTTTGTCATACTAAAGTACAACATATCAATTAATAGGCGTTCAGCAGTTAACTTTTAATAATATAGCTGATTAATCTAGTTTTAAAACTTAAAGATAAGACCATTATCTGTTTTTTATGTTCATTTTTTTAAAGTGAAATACGAGTATGTAAAATATCACAATTTAAAAATATTCATGCATTGATGCATAGCTCTAAAATTAAAATATAAAAAAGCGGGTAAGTCGTGTATGTCACTCTGCTGTACAGTAGGTTACAAGTGGGTTACTATAATGGATGGAATTAAATTTGAATCCAATGATATTATATCATTGTATACAAAAAACGATTCTGAGCGAAGACGGTTTATCTGTCTAGGATATATTATAGATTATTAAAAATTTTCAAATCTTAGATTTAAAAAGAACATTTTTTATGAATTTCTAGTTTGAAATAATTTGCGAATTTTCGTGATTTTTACATATGTTGTAAAAATTCAAACTTTGAATGCTTGTAAAAAAAAAAAATTGTGACTACTCATTTCTTTTATTTTTCAATTTTTATTGTAAAAATATATTATGAGCCTTGTATTAAATTTTCAAGCTTTTCTACCGAACAAATAAATTTTTATCGATATTTATAGAAAATACAACTAAAAAAGTTGAAAAATTAAAATGTCAGTAAACAGCTCAAAACAAATCTAAATATTTTGAAAATTTTATCAAATATATAAAACGCTTATATAAACATTCAGTCAAAATTTCAAGTATCTGCGGTAATTTGTTTTAGAGTTACACCAAAATAAGGAAATCGCTAAAAGTGAAAATCCAATGTTGTAAAAATTTAAATTTCAAATGCTCATAAAAATTTAATTTGAGTTTCCGGTGGAATTTTTATTTGTGATAAAGATTGAAAAACTTGTAAGGAATCTTGTATTAAATTTTTAAATCTTAGATTTAAAAAGAAAATTTTTTATGAATTTCTAGCTTAAAATAATTTGTGAATTTTCGTGATTTTTAAGTATTTTGTCAAAATTCAAACTTTGAATGCTTATAAAAAAAAATTGTGACTATGAATTTATTTTATTTTTCAACTGCTATTATATCAATATGTTAAGAGCCTTGTATTAATTTTTCAAGTTTTTCTGCCTAACAAATAAATTTTTATCGATATTAATTTAAAAAAAACTAATAATGATCGAAAATTTGAAATGCCTATGAATAGTTCAACTTAAGTCGAAATTTTTTGAAAATTGCATGGTGGATAGAATATACTTATATAAACATTACGTGAAAATTTCATATATCTATGGTCATTTGTTTTAAAGTTACATCGATTTTGTCGGAAAATGAGTGTGCGTAAAATTTCCCGTTTTTCCCTTAATTTTTAGTTTGTTTTTCTCGATTATTTAGAAAAGTATTAAGAATTTTTTACTTTTGACCCCCCAAAGTACCAACTAGATTCACTTTCTGATCGAACGAGGTACTGAAGTCAAAAATCAAAGCATTTTTACTGCCCCAAAACGTGATGACAGACACAAAAAAAAAAAATAAAATAAAATAAACACACATCATGGTAAAATCAATACATTCATCGCTCCGCTCAGAATCTAAAAAACTAATAATAACATTTTCAAGTTTGATAACAAATGATAACCCACTGTAATATTGAAACTCACGACAATAAATTTGAGCTACCTATAATTGTTATGTTGTACTTTTGTAAAGACAAAACTAAACATGGGGCCATGTGAGAACAGCTTCCTGTCAACATATTTATTATGCATTAATCAAAGCTAGTTTTAATATTCCAAAAACTGTTCATGTTATAAATGGTTAAATAATAATCAAATTACACATAAAAATACAATTTTTATTGAAAAACAATTTTAGATGAAAAAAAACAAATATTCAAAGTACTTAAATATCAAACTCAAGTTTATTAAAATTAAAATCTAATCAGTCCTACAATTATGTCAGATAATCAGGACAGTTTTGTCCATAGTTTTGCATAGACCTTATACTAATAGACGGAGCATGCTGGTAGTTCCAGCGGTTAACATGAGTAACACTGATTCTATTGTTCCAGACTTCTACGCATGTGCATATACCATACCAGATTTTGCATGATTAAAAACAAAAACAGTATAATATGTAATGTAACTATGTTATTATTATATTATCACAATATATTTTTATATTATATTGGTTCATGAATATTTAATACATGTTTCAAACAAATTAAACAAATTGAATCACTGCACCACCTAACCATTTTGTTCTATTAGCAGTGGAGACCATTACCTAATATATCTATGACATATATATCATACATTTTTTTATATAAAGAGGGCCCACTGTAATATACTGTGTTTAGAATATACGTTTAATATGTAAAAATAAATGATTAAACATTTCAATATTTCATTACCTTTATATAGGATTTTAGGTGCTTTGATTTGCATCTGATGGATAATTTAAAATATAGTGGGGATGATGTGTCCATTGATGATAACAATGTAATAGTATATTTAAAATTCTTTAGCAGCACAGTCTACTTCTCTTCTAGTCAGGGATCGAAACCATTTCATATTTTAACAGTTTCGGTTTCGGTTTTTGAGAACGGATTTCTAAATTTTCTGGTTTTGGTTTAGGTTTTAAGATCAGTTTTTCAAACTTTTTGTTTTTGGTTTTGGTTTCAAAAAAGGTTTTTAAAAAAATTTATCGGTTTCAAGAACGGTTTTTGAAAATGTTTGGTTTTGGTTTTTGGAACGGCGTTTTAAATTGTTTTAAATTTTTATTATATTTTCCTACATCTAAAAACCGTTGACCCAATTTTTATTATCTATCTATTAACTATTAAGGGCTGAGCCTAAAACCCTAAAAATTAAAATATAGGTATCCGATTTGTACACTTTGTGTAGAATGTACATACAATATTCCAAGTTATGATCAACAGAACTAATTTCGTGTTCTCAATAACGTAGGTAGTAGGTACCTAACCTGCTTTTGCATACAACATATTTTAGAGATCATTATTCGATTACATTACATTAATTGTAATTTACAATAATATTGCATTATATTACAAACTACAGTATAATAAATATCATGATATGTCATGTTAAATCTCATCATGTTATGCTTATGATATTTGAACAAAATATTAAATTTAAATTTAAATGGATAGTTGCTAAAAAAGGTTATTGGAGTATTGACAATTCTGTTATTTAAAAAAGTATAAATACACGTTTAACACACATTTTTAATCCAAGAGATTGTTAGAATTTTACATATTTCTATTTTTTAATAACATTTGTCGTTTTTATTACCAATACTCAATAGGCAATAAATAATAACATTACAATTAATAAAATATAACAACAATACAGATTACTGATTAGTGATTACAAACATGTATAACCGCATAGGGGCGAACAAAATAATAGTAGTTATATTATATTTTAATTTATAGAACCAATACAATAAGTATAGGAATAATATAAAATATAAATAGAACAATATTCGTATTACCAATAGATATTAATATTTCGTAATACTGATTAATGATTACCTAAGAGCATCGGGATTTTTATAAATAAATTCCAACATTATATTATTTTCTTCGAATGAAAATACTCTTTTTAACTAGAATTATAAATAATATAATTAACTTTATAAAATTTGAAGAAACCGATATTGATTTTAAATTTTAATCGGTTTTTCAAGAACTGATCAAGAACGGGTTTTCAATTCTATGGTTTCGGTTTGGGTTTTATAAACGGTTTTTTAAAGGCCTCGGGTTTCAGTTATGGTTTTTTAACCGGTGTTTTAAAGCTTTTGGTGTCGGTTCCGGTTCCGGTGTTCAAAAATGAAAAAACCGGTTTCGATCCCTGCTACTAGTATAAGGTCTATGATATGTTGTAAATGATGGCAATAAATACCCTTAAAAAAAAGAACGAGCAAAATAATAATAATTTTTTATATGCAATTTAAGTGAATTAGGACGGTATAATACTTCTAGAGCAACTCCCTAAAATGGCATTGATAAACATATTAACAATTGTGTAGTAAAAAATGTAATTTATTATATTCATTAACTGTAAAAAAATATTTAAAATACCAATATTATGCAAGTTAAAAAAATTTTCAACTCACTTTTAAAACATCATTCATATTTTCCAGCAACTCATAAATGGTTTTGAACCCCAAGTGCTGATATGGTAAATTAAAATCTTCAAAATATAAGTAATCATTTAATAGTTGCAAGATTGTCAATTTACTTGGAGAGCTAGTTAAAATACTCCGTATAACCATCTTTAAATTCTTCAAATCTGGTTGTTCCATGGTGAATAAATAAAATGCCTGCAAAATAATTAAGATATATAATATATTAGTTTTCTGATTTTCATCTCAAAATCAAACAATATTTTTATACTCACCCATTTAAGAGGATGCCACACTCGCATGCACTATCTTTATCTTACAAATGTTAAACATAGCAAAACATGTTTTGTGTGGAACAACTTTTCTACATTAGTATTTATAATAGAATTATCAGAATTATTCTATAATGCAAATGTAAGAACTTTATCTGTTATCTATATTGTAGCATCGTTTTTTATTTTATTTATTATTAAAAATTATTGTTTTGTGCCATCAAAAATATAACGAAGCTGAGACACAGTTAAAGTTCTAACCTAAGTGCTGTGGAATTATGATAATTCTACTATAAATATTGAGGGAGAAAAGTTGTACCATACAAGAAAATTTTCACAGTGTTCTAGATTTGTAAGACAAGGACAATGCATGCGGGTGTGACATCTTCTTAAGTTATTATTAAATTAAAAATATTTATTACATTAGCATAGTTATTTATGGATAATTAATTTTATATATACATTTTTAAACATTTAATTTAGTTTCATTAATTTTTGTCTTTACTATTAAATTATTTTAGGTCAAAAATTAGTAAACAAAACACAAAAACAGTGAAATCACATTTTTTAATATGGACCATTTAGCAACTTTTTCAATGTACTCAATTGTACATATTTATTTTTTGATGTTTGTTTTAGTCAATTAAGTACTACCCAATAAAATTACTTTTAATTTATTTAATATTTAGTGTTGAACATCGTTAAACTTGTTATGTTCTTCAAGAGGTCTCCATAAAATAAAATAATCAAATTATGATTAACTTGTAATTATTATTTTTTTAAATTAAATAAAAACCCTAAACATTTGAAATCATTTACTCTGAATAGCTAACACAACAATGTCAATGCATACAAAACTTACTCATCACTATTGTTTATCAATCAGAACAAGTATTTTAATAATATTTACTTGGCAATATTGTTACTTATTTTGCAGTAATTTCACAATAGATTTGATAATATTATAAAAATTTTAAAAAGTAATTGAAATAGGTAGTTGACTCAAAGTACTGTGTAACTCACACATTTAATACTCAAAAAATATTTTATTAGAAACACATTTTATTGATGCCAATAAAGTACAAGTTTAATAATTACCTATATTCAAAATATTTAGATAATAGTCTGACATTTAAATTTTAAATTATTAAGTAATATTATTTCAATTTTTAGAAGTAACAGCTATCAAATTTAGATATTAATCGCCATCAGCTAATAATAATATTTGTGATTTAAGAAGAGATGATAAAAATAGCTTATTTTATCAATTATATAATTAAATCATTTTTTAAACTTATAAAAATGAAATATATTTTTCTTAAACATTTCACAGCATTGGATAGAATCTTTAATGATACCTCCTACACTTCTAAAAATGTACATCAAACTTATTGGTCACCTGGCATTCAGTATGTAAATCAAAGAATATTGGATATGTTCTTGTAGTTTAACAGTTTTTACTGATTTTAATCAAAGGGATATGCTTTTGAACCTGCAAACGCTGAACTTTATACCTATTAAAATACAATACTATTGAATTGTCAAATTGTATTATTATTAAAAGCTTTTTATGTCATTACAGTACTTAAGTGATTCAATTTTGTTAATTGTACCTCCCACAAAAATATACAATCAACGAGAAAACAATTAAGAGGATAAAAAACATTAACTACTTTCAGTTTATTGGAATAATTGTTTTTATAATATAAATATTCCCTGGGTGTATTGTTGGCATACAATGGGGTAACCGTAACACAGTAAAATATATTATTTCATAATAATGGGGTAGAAATTTATACGAGTATTTATTACTTTTCATAAATTATTTTTATTCTATTTTTGGATACTACATATTTTTTGTGACGTTATTGAAGATAAACATAAGTATAAAACTAATACGATATATAATATATAAATATATTTATAATTCTACTTATACGAGTCAGAGTTTTATCACTTCTATAGTTCAATAGTTGTTATACATACGGGCATACGACTATGTGACGAATGTTCCGGTATTAGTGAACTGTGTCTTGTGATAATAGTGTGTTAATTTTTATAGAGAATTAAATAAATAGCTTTTTAATATAAAAATTAAATTTATTTTATACAAAAATAATTATTTTTTATCTGAACTACATTTTCAAAGTTTATATAATTTTTTGAAAATTTTTAATACCAAGTATTGTAGTTTATATTAGTAATTAGTAATTACCTACCTATTTAACACACTATAGGTTTTTATTAATATAATTGTTTCATTAATTAATTAATTATAATTATAATTTTTTTTTTAGGAATGTACTTTTTTTTCTGAGTACTGATAATTTTAATTATATTTGTAAGAAATGATAATTTCATTACAACTGATGTTGATTTTCAGAATTCTGTAGAAATAAATTTTCAAAGTGAAATAGAGCAAGATGATAACAATTTTGAAAATTAAGAAAATATGATGACCGATTGTGACAATTCTACTCGACCTTAAGCTATTTCACATTTTATTCGCCCATCTAGAACTGATAGTGTAGTAGTCAATAATCAGTTCTTTGATAGGCATCCCATTCAACTATGTATTCAGTCAGGTAAAGGGAAACTTGATTTTAAGAGAATATATTTAAAAATATTACCTAACAATGAAACTTTTCAAAGAAAATGGATATCATACTGAGACTTGTTGTTTGTACTGTTCTGCTTGGAAGTCTAAAAGTACTTAGTGAAACGGAATCAAACTTTATCATTGGATATGAAGCTTATATTAAGTTAAACAAAAGCCTATACCAGGATATAGAAAGATATTAAAATTCTACAACTCATGAAGAATCAATTTTGACAGCTATTCATTTCAAACTTAATAATGATATTGAAAATGTTATCAACCGAGATCTCATGACAAAACAAGCATTGGAGGTTGAAAATCTAAGAAAAATTTTGGAAGGATTAATTGATATTATTATACTCATTGGTCAAACACATATTCCCTTCAAAGGAAAATTTGAGGGAGCTTATTTTCTAAATAATGATAAACAATACCATGGACATTTTTTGGAACTTGTGATACTGATCTTATAATATGATAACATATTCCAACAACATTTAAATAAAGGTTTAAATACATTTATAAAACTCAGTGAAAAAAATAAATCTAAGAAAGTTCGTAGATCTGTGATTACATTATTATCCAAACATTTCATTAATGATGATAACGTAATAGTATCAATAAGACAAGCAATTCAAAACATCAGTGTGAAAAAAATAAAAGAATGTCAAAAGATCAGCATAATTATTGATTCAACACAGGATGTTAGTGTGATAGTTCAACTTACTATTTGAGTGCGGTATGTTTATGGAGGAAAAGTTTATGAAAGATTATTTAGTTTAATTGATCGCCATGATTCCAGTAGTTAAGCTCTTTTTGAATTGTTAAAAAAATAATTAAAAAGGGTAGGCCTTTCATTAAATTATATTGTGGGTTGCTCATTAATTGATGATGTTTCAAACATGAAAGGCATTTATAATGGATTATATTCAGCACATTTATAACCTTAAAATGGTTTATACTCATTGTATGGGACATGTGTTAAACCTTATTATGTCTGAAAGTACAATACATTTTATTCTTGCTGAAGATTTATTTGGACTTAAAGATTCATGATCAGTTTTTCTTTCAGATTCTCATAAAATTTCAGCTTGGATGGCTATAACTAAAGTTAAACATTTTGTTCATAATAACCTCTATCGTTTTTCAAAAAATAGGAGCTACTTGTTGGTAGAGCAAGGACAAAGCTCTATCATCTATATTAGATATAAACTTAGTTGAAGATAATAATAATAAGATGAATCTAGAAATCAAAGTCTATATGAGAAATTCAAATCAGATGCATTTGCTCTTTTAGAAACTATATTTAATTAGCATAGAATCAAGATTTGTAGTAAATGAAAGCAGTGGCATGCAGAACATTTTTCAGACGAGAAGACATTCAGTGGAAAACTATACAATTAGACACCCACCCTACAACCATCAGGTTTTTCGCTATTTTTTTTTAAGTTGCACCAGTGTGCCCAGTTGTACACTAAGTAACCCACCCATTTTACTCCAATAATGCTAATGAATGTCAAGAAAGATATAGAGATTGATAAAGAACATATTAATAATTGCATTGCTGGTTCATCCGATACATTAAAAAAGTTAGGTACTTTAGTTATGAATAAACAAATTTATATTGGTAGAATGATAAAATGTGTTGAATAATTATTTATTTGTTGTTGTTATAAAATTAATCAAGTCTGTAAATTAGTATAATATAATTGTTTAAATGAATGGGTTTAATTTAATACCTTATGAAGGGCATGTGATAGAAACTTGTAGAAAATATGTCTATTTTTTTTAGTGAAAAGAATTAATATTATGTACACATTTATTATAATAGCATCAAAATAGTTTAATTTTAAATATATATTTTCTATATGTTATGTTTGAAGTCAAGTAAGTATAGGTATATTCAATAATAATACATTAATTAATATGTTAAAAAAGTATTCATGTACATATTTTGTATGTGATTATGATACCACAAAACTTCAACCCAATCATAGGTAAATTTTGATGAAAAATTGAGGCCTTAAAATAAATCTCTTCTTAGGCCTTTCATATCCCGGGCCGACACTGTGACATACAGTGTTTAAAATATAAAGATTTTGATATTTATTTAGGTTATATTGTTATCAAATATAAAAAGATACCTATAGGGCTATAGCTAGAATACGCGAGCAATACGATTAGCTTTAAATATGACTTAATTTGTCATTACGATTATTGGACAAATAAAAGTTTTGCGCATGCAGAAATTCAATGGTATTACGCCAATGTAACAAATGTTTAGTTAAAAAAAATGTGAGAAAAAAATGTCTGACATTAATTGATAAGCTATTGAATATTGAATATCAGATAGGTAATGAATTGAATGATATACAAGTATCGTACAAATATCAAACCTGACATTAATCAATAAACTAGTATTATATAATGTTGCACCCTTGCACCTATTTGAATATTCCAACATAATATCTAATAACATATTGAATGCATTAAACATAATATCGGTGCATCCATTTTGTCTTCATTGTAATAATCATTTTGATCTGGTACAAATGACAAAATGTTGAATTCGGTTAAAAATGACAACACGCAACGAACGTCGTGCTCAGTGAACATTCTACGAAAATACTTAATATATAGTCACAAGCTTAAAATAATACTTACGGGATGTAAGCTGCGACCATTGAGTAATTAAACTATGGCTAGTATGGCTGCGACACGGGTATGGGGTCTTCAATACACACCGTGATAACACGAGTGTGAAGTTGGGGGATGATATCAGTTCTCCTACAACCAATAAGAATTGACTACATCAGTATGGCCAACTGTTATAAACCAAAATCTGAATATAATTTAGGTTGGAATTAGGTGCGACTATAAAATAAATATTGTCTGATTTATTTTAACTTTTTTAAGGTGATTTTGTTGTTTTTTTCATTTAATTGTTTCTATACATATTTAGATATGATGTATATATTATATTTTATAGTATGAACATAGTTTTTGACATTGGTTATTTATTAATTATTTTATTGGGGAACTAGAAAACAAATATAATTTTATTCAATGAAAATGTATATACAGATATTATATAGAGCGTATACAGTGTAATAATGAACATTGATTTAGCTGCATGTTAACCGACGACGTCATACGATTCCGATTTACATATACGGACTTGCAGATTATTATCATAACGATTGTTACGATTGATATTGTTAAATTCATTTTTCGCGTTTTCTTAATAGCGATATTAGCTAACTCCGCCGGCCAGCGTGCCGAGTGCGGAAAGCCCCGCTAATATAGCCATATAGGTATTAATGTTAGAGAGCCACCTGTTTTAGGAACTCTGATGATGAGAGGTAGTTTATTTTTATTTATTTTCGAACGCCCGCCCGCCGTAGCCTTCACGTGTTCGCGCGCGACGCAAACAGTCGATTTAATTAATCTACTCATATTCGATGTTCTGGGACACGATTTCAGCGATTTTTTCAACGCTTGTTTATACACACCGACAATATTGGAAATTTCGCATCCGGCGCCGATCTTGCGTTTCCTGCGGCTTTTTCTTTATAATCCGCGTCTTTTGCCCCTACTCTGCTCCAAGCACGTTCTTCCAATATACTGTCGGTCACGCCGCGGTCGGATAAAGAATCACTTTTATCGTAGGCTATATCGTGCTCCCTACACGCCGAATCCAATCCGTTTATTCCTGGTTAACCGAGAGGGAGTCTTTTTTAGATTCTGAGCGGAGCGATGCATGTATTGATTTTACCATAATGTGTGTTTTTATTTTTTTAAATTAGTTCCCGGCCCGCAGTACTGATAGCCGGGCAAATATAATTCAATCGGTAGACTATTTATTACGGTGTTCAGCAGACCTATACCACTATTGGTCTTGATCTTCGAACGCAGTAACATTATAATATGAGCACGCTGCTCGAACGTCACGGTCGTCACGCGTATTTATACAATGAGATTTCTCAACCAAGAAATGAAGCTCAAAGTCAACAATATCTATTCACTATCATTATGCGATACAACGCGTCCGCCTCGCCATGAGCCCCTATTCCCCAACGCGATGAGAGCGCTGATCGTTGGCCCGTTGGGTAACGGGAAAACGAACCTTATTTTCACTTTATTAGTACGCGCGAACGGAATTAAATTCAAAAACGTGTATATTTATTCTAAAACACTGGATCAAGCTAAATATGTATTGCTCGATAAGATTTTGAGCGATGTCCCGGGCGTTAAATTATTATTTAAATTCAGCGAGACAGCGATAATGAGAAGTCGATAATGAGAATAATCGTAAGTCACGATTTTTTTTAATAAGCGTTTATAGTTCAAAATTTTACGAAATCTGTCAAAAACGCGAAAATTTGTAAGTAATTTTGAAGTTGAAAAATCATAAAATTTTTTGCGTTTATAACTAAGGATTAAAAATACAACACTAAGTTTTCGATAAGTTTTCCTTCAAGTAGCTATAGAGAAAACTCGAAGCATCATTATAGGAAAAATTTTAAGTGCGTTTGAATTTTAAATTTTTACGAAATAGCGTAACGATAACGATTTATCCTGAAACAATTTTAAATATTTGTTATTATTCAAAAGTATAAGTCGTATATACTTGAAAATTTTATCAGTTATTTAGATTGGCATTTTCTTTACATGATATAATTTTCAATATATTTTGACTTTTTTTAAGATATTTATAGACGACAAATTCGTCAAAACCATGAATATTTTTTTTTTGTGTTTGTCATTACGTTTTGGGGCAGTAAAAATGCTTCGACTTTTAACTTCAGTAGGTACCTTGTTAAACCAGAAAGTGAATCTTGTTGGTACTTTGGGGGATCAAAAGTAAAAAATTTTTAATATTTTTCTAAATAACCGGGATAAACAAACTAAAAATTAACAGAAAAACAGGAAATTTTACGTACAATTAGTTTTCGAAAAAATCGATTTTGATTTTTTATGTAACTTTAAAACGAATGACCATTGATACATGAAATTTTCACCGAATGTTTATATAAGTACCTATGTTCTATCCACCATGACATTTAAAAAAAATTTGACTTAAGTTGAACTATTCATAGGTATATGCAATTTTCAATCACTTTTAGTTTTTTTAAAAATTAAAATCGATAAAAATTTATTTTTTAGGTAGAAAATCTTGAAAATGTAATACAAGGCTTTTAACATATTATTACAATAGCAGTTGAAAAATAAAATAAATTCATAGTTACAATTTTGTTTTTATAAGCATTCAAAGTTTGAATTTTGACAAAATACGTAAAAATCACAAAAATTCACAAATTATTTTTAGTTAGAAAGTAATAAAAAAATTTCTTTTTTAAACTAAGATTTAAAAATTTAATATAAGATTCCTTCTAGTTTTTTCAATCTTTATCACAAAAAAAATGTCCACCGGAAATGCAAATTAAATTTTTATAAGCATTTGAATATCAAATATTGACAAAAATTCGTCAAAACCATGAATATTTGCGAATTATTTTGTAGTTCAAAATTCATAATATTGTTTGTATTTTTGTCTAAGGTTGTAAAATTCAACACTAAGTTTTCCATAAGTTTTGCTTCAAATAGCTATAGAGAAAATTTGAAGCGTCATTATATAGGAAAAATGTTTTGAGCGTTTGAGTTTTAAATTTTTATGAAATCGTGTAATGATAACGATTTATTCTCAAACCAGGTATATGTATATCTATGATAATATAAGGTATTATGAATTATGATAACTACATGATAATTACACTAATTGATGGGTGTCATATCCCCCCCATGAACTTTTTTTATGCGTAATTTATAGTTCTTCGATAGTTTTGGTTTACTCAGAAAAAAAATGTAGTGTGTAATGTGTACATACCTAATTAGTTTTAATTTAATTTAATTTTTTAGCTATGTTAAATATTATCGCACATATTATCATGACAAAATAAACAATTATTTTGTCATGTATATTATTATAAAGTATGTAGAATTCATAGACCTAGGTACTAGTATACTAAGGCACTAGTATAAGAGTTCTCAGAGGCGTACTCAGGAGTTTTCAATGGGGGGGTTGAACATTTTGTTTTTTATCACTGGGACTTTGTCACCTTCTTTTTAAAAATATTCTTACTTACCTATCTAATCTTACAGTTCTTAACAGATAATGCATGCAATCGTTATATATTGCATGTTGACATACGATTTAAAATAGATATGTTTTGTTTATTTTTTCCTTTTAAAAAAAAATTTTTTTTAGAAAATTGCTGTTGTGAGGCTGTGAGTTATATTATACATAGGGGAGAGGTGGCCACAATGAGACACTAAAAATTACTTTTTAAATATTGTTTTTGTTTTAAGTGATAATCCTTCAACAGCGTTATGGGTTGAACTCTGGCTTTTGGGTCCGAAGAAAAAAATGTGAAAAAATGTCTAAGTCCATATCACTGCCAAAATATTATCACTAAAGCAATACTACGCAGTGTTGCCATAACAATAATTTTATATACCACAATAATAATTTTATACTACGTGATCAAATTAAATCCAAATTAATATTTCAACATAAAATTGTGTATATTGTTATAATATCGACTTTTCACATGGCTTTTGGGTCCGGGAAAAAATGTCGAAATATCGAAAAACGTCTAAGAGGTTTTTTATTCGTATACCATATTAGAAAAACATCCGGTAGTCGGATTTTTGATTTATTGATTTTCAGAAGCCAGAGTTCAACCGCGTTATGGTTTTATTCTAAATATTATTGAGCATTAAAAAACATATTAATACATTCTAAAATTTAACGAAATTTCAACCCAGAGAAATTTTTTTTTTAAATGTCATAGTGTTTCACTTTGACCCAAGCTTGTACACAAAGAGACACGTCACGGGGCACTATGGTACATAATATAAAACCTTTTAAATTTGTAATTTATCTTTTATATTTATACTTTTCATTTCACAACATTTATATAATATGATAAAACAATTAAAGAGAATTTTTTTAACAAATTTTAAAATAATTAATTGTGTTTTTGACTTTTTGTACAATTAAAAAAATGCAGGTGTTCACTTTGTTTATTTCAATAGTTTTATGTTTAAGTTTTAAAAATTAAATAAAAATCATAACCTAATATCACTTTATTATGATCACAAGTTATTTCAACAGTCTTGTTTTAGAGTTAACTGATGTTGGGTACAGCGAGACAACAGTATTTATTTGTCTCACTGTGTAATACTGTCTCACTGTATACCGATCTATTATTTTGCAGATTTTTTATTATTCTCGTATGAATATTTATGATAAACAATTGTGCACAAGAAAAATTTAATTTACACATACCTAAAAATACGTAACTTTGAATAAAATTCGATACCAAAATTGAAAAAAACGAAGCTCACATTTTTCACGTTTTGATAACAAAAAATAACAATATTATGATAAGATGATAGTATCATTTTTGACCTGAACTTACTAATAGCACGGATATAGATACTAGTATCTATATCCGTGACTAATAGTTAACCATTATGTTTATTATGATTTTATGAATCTTTTGGATTCTCCATCTGATGGTTAAATATTAAATTAGTCGACTTATATTTAATGGATCACTGTGCCCCGTGTTTCACTGTGGCCACCTCTTCCCTAAGAACGAACGCACAAGACTACATAGGTTAGTGAGGTCATGGAGGAGGTTCAAACCCCACGACCCCCCCCCCCCTTGAGTTAGCCCCTGAGAGGTCTATTGTATAATTATGTTTAGTAACATTTTATAAAATGTTAATTTTGAATAATATGTTACCGCTGTATTATGTATATAATATAACATTGTGATTTGTACCTCATTACCCATTCATAATTCCTAAACGGAGTGTTAGATGAGATGGCCAAGAAGCCAAGGAAAATAGAAATTTTCCTTTAGTTAATAAAAATTATATAGTTAATATACAGTAAATATTATATAGTAAGCTATATAGTTAAAATAATATATTAAACTTACATGTATATTATGTATTTACGAATGCAGTGGCGGACTGGACGACCGGGATACCGGGAAATTTCCCGGTGGGCCGCTGCTGGTATAAAATATATAGTTATTAATATTAAAATGGTGAAATAATAAATTAAAATATTATCTAATAAGTAATAAGTATGTAATATAAAATATTATTAAACATAAAAACCTAGATTTCTGATTAGGTATTATAAAATGCGGTACTGGCTTGTGTTCGGCCAGACCAGGCTTTACAGTAGGCTTACAGTAGGTTACAATAGTAGGTCCCTGTATAATATTATTGTGTACGAAAAACGAGATTTTGAGACGGTATGTCTATAATATTACTATAGGTAGGCAATAGGCATATTTTATAATATATCCATGAATAATATTTATTTTTAAATTACAACAAAATAACCAAAATCGATATTATTGGATTTAATATGTAATTTCGTCCAAATTTTTTTTTAATAATAATACATTTATTTAT
This sequence comes from Diuraphis noxia, assembly GCF_037042655.1. NCBI lineage: Eukaryota > Metazoa > Arthropoda > Insecta > Hemiptera > Aphididae > Diuraphis > Diuraphis noxia. The sequence continues at coordinate 100,105,439 of NW_028301711.1, read as the reverse complement.
TGCTAGTAGTTGATAAATGTGAACAGAGTGTATGGTTAACATATAAATTTACTAGCTTTGCTATATATACTGAGGTAATACCTCTTATCGTAGAGCAAGAATACTAATCTAGATGTAATTAAAAAAATTTATTTTATTTAATATAAAGAAATAAAAATTCACAATTCGAATTTAAAATGTCTATAAGAAATTACTGTATTTATATATTTTTTAGATTTGTTGGCCATAATAAGAACAATTTATGAGAATCTATATTTTAAATTTTTAATACTTAGTTATAAAAACTTAACATTTCATAATTTTTTAATTACAATGATTGATAATTTTCAAGATTTTGATACATTTTGTAAAAGTTCAAACTTTAAATGATTATAAAAAAAAATTGTGTCTATGCATTTTTTATATTTTTCAACCGCTATAGTAACAATATAAGAGGGGCCTTTATTCATTACCTTTTCACGCACTTTGGGACAACAAATACAATTTTGTTGATATTTATAGAAAAAAAATTAAAAAACATGAAATTTTAAATTGCCGTAAACAGTTCAAAACAAGTCAAAATATTTTGAAAATGTTCTGGTGTATAAAAAATGCTAATATAAACATTAGTCCAAATTGCATGTATCTATGGTCATTTGTTTTAGAGTTAGGTACATCAAAAAATAAAAATAATTTTTCTTTTGTTTTTCACGGCACTTTTGAAAACTACTGGAAAAACTACCAACTAGATTCACTACTTTCCTATTAGAAAAGATAATGTTGAAAAAAATCTAAGTATTTTTACTGTCCTATAAAAGGCGATGACAGACACAAAAATTTTTTTTTTAAAACACACATCATTGTAAAAACAATACATTCATCGCTCCGCTCAGAATCTAAAATAGTTATTAGGAATACCTATAGGCCGAGCATCCACATGACGTATAAAAATATATTATATATTTAAAAGGCCGTTAGTATATTGAGGGCCTCTACAATTATAATTTTCCCGGGCTGTGTTATTCTCCCAGTCCGCCACTGTACGAATGGGAAACATTTATTTATTAATATTTCAATTTGAAAGTCTAAATTTATTAAAAAGTATGAATTTTAAAGTTGAAGATTAAAATGTTTATTCTAAGTTGTTCAGGGGGATAACGTAAATTAAAATATAAATCCAGTGGAAGGGGGTATGGGGGGGGGCTATATGACAGAAGCGCCAAAGGCACAAAAATGACCTATCATTTGCGCCAAAATGTGTAGGACATAAGCGCCAATATAATATTGTATACCTAACATGTGAAATAGGCGCCAAAGGTGCAAAAATTACAAATAATTTGGGCCGAAATTAAAATTTTATGTAAGTAGATACTGGCCATTTCTCGTAAAAATCTATATTTTTGCTCTTTATATAAAATACACACAACACCTTTATTTGTAATAGTTTTTGTAAAATCCATTTTAACGAATGATGCTTACACGAATGCTTACGAAGTACTTACTAACAATATGTTATAAACTAATAACACAAAATTGCTCATACACTGTCTATGTGACAATCTATTGTAATCAGATATAAAATATAATTGTCGACATTTGTCGATTAAGATTAAACGTTGGAGTTTTTGAACGATATAATTCTAAATTTAATATCTGTTATTTAACATCTATTAACCGTGGCACACAGGTACCTAGAATTTTGGCGCTTTCGTACGATACGATTTTGGCGCTTTTGTACGATACGACTTTATTTTTTCTTATCTAATTTTGGCGCCTATGTCTTTCATATAGGTACTGATATTATAGTCATATACATGATACATAATTATATCGGACAGTATTTCAGGCCCATGAAGCAATGAATGTGCTGAGACAACAATGTTTTAATTGCCATACACGAGAACGATAGGTAATAAAAAGAAATTTTAAAATTATATGTGTTCATGATATTACTATAGTAATAGCTATTGCTATTACACTATATCTTTAGTTGTTGTTGTAAATTGAATTTTTAATTCGATGAGCTGTGATTTTTGTAAGCAAATTCGAGGAGGGGGAGGGATGAGGGAGAACTATGCCTTGTTTAAATTGTATTCTATAAAATCTAAACATACTTAAACTTTCACTGTGTAATTCATTAATAATTATAACTATGAGTAAATAAATAGGCATGTTAGCAAACTCGCATATTTTTCCTATCACTGCACATATGTGCGAACCCTAACCGTTTTGTTGACTTTTTACTAAGTATATTTTATATCACCATTTAATATAGGTACTTAATATAATTCTTGAAATATTTTCAATTTTGACATTTTTGAGCTTTTTATAGACTGAAACTTTTGACTTTTTTAGTGTTTATTTTTTGTTTATGATAATAAATTTGTAACCTGTAAAACAATAAATTGTTTCTTATGGAGTTTAATTGTTAGTAATAGTTTTATTTCTCCGTATTTCCACAATGGATACATTTTTAATAAAGTTGAATGCTAAGTTCTACCTTATTTTACTCAAATATAGTTATTTTTTTTTTTTTGAAGTTCCTTTATATTGATAAAATATTACAGCACTTTTTTAAAGCCATTGCTTTATTACTAATGCGGTAAAATATAATATTTAATAATAATATGTTAATGATATATTAGAGTAAATTAATATATAAATAAATTAATAATAATTTAATTTTCACAGTCATAAAATAATATATTTATACATATTGTTATTTAATTTATATTATGTGTTATTGGTTAAAGAATACCATAAGCATTGGTACTAGTTTATAAAGCATTAATTTAGATTTTACCTATTTGGGACTATCTGTGACATATGTGTGTAGTACGAAAATTTGAATATTTTAGGGACTGTTTATAGGTAGATATTCCTTTTACTCTGATTCGACTTTAATTCGAGAATATCGTTTCTATAAATGAGTTGAATTTTTAATTATTAGTTATTTAATTACTATTGTTAAATACTTATAATTAAACCTAGATATTGAATTATCTAAAAATGCACAACAATTACAATTAGTTATGCATTGTAATGTTAAACGAATAGATTAAGTTAAATTATTTTAAAATAATTACCAATATCTACATTATGAGGTTACGAATGTTATCTAAAAATGCATTACTTCGTAATTAAATCATTGTTATTAGTTAGAGTTAGATTTTCTCATAAAGTCTTGATTCTTAACTATTTGGTTTTAACTCTCAACTATATTTTTCCTTAAAAAATTTGGTTTATTTTGAATAAGTACCATTTTACATTTTACGTTATCAGTCTTCTTTAGAGACAAATGGTTCTTCGTGAATCACAATATTTACTTAATTTTTATTGTTATATGTTAAAACTTATAATTTTATAAACCTAATACTTTTGTTCTGATCGTGTTTTTCATTACAGTTATATATTTTAAATATCCTTCCAATTAAGGATTATGTGTAAGCCACTCCCTATGAAATTATTGAAGGTCGCTATAAATTGATCACCTATGGAAAATTAAAATTAAATTTAAAAATCAAATGGTATGTAGAAACTGGGTTTTTTTGTGTCATAAATCTCCTCTTCGGCGTCAAATAGTTTTATCATTGTTTCCTGCAGTTAAATACATTATAATATTATGATTTTTAATTGAAAAGCAATTTTCATCAATTAAAATAATAATTTTGAACAAAATTTCGTTTGCTATAGGTATAGGTATTAATTGTAAAATTTCGCATTAGTCGATTTAATGTTCTACTACTTAATAATCAGTATCGACATTTATTAGATTTAGGGTACCGTATATTATATGATACATTGCAGATTCTTTATTTTGTTCAAACTTATTATGTGAAACAAAGTTGAGACAAAGAATAATAAAAATAACCATATACAAGATACAATTTCAATTTTTAAAATTTAACAACAAAACAATTACAGGCCCTATAGTAGGTATATTATAATCTAATGTCGTTAAAATGGTCTGATTAATGAATAATAATATTCGGCGAATCAGTCATCTGAGTCATCTTAATTTGAGATTTTAAAGGAACCTAATTAAAATTCTTAAATGATTTACAATTGTATTTACAATCATATAGACTACAGAGGTATAATTTTAGTAAAATCGGCCATGTTCTATATACATCCTTACCATTTCCGGTGAGCAGTTTAATTAAATACATAGGAGAAATTCCAAAAATTATCTTTTCAATAAAGTAAATAAGTAAATAATTGAAATATTATAGTAAACTTTCGTTATGTCGAATCTCAGAATAAACAGATAAATGTTTGAGAAATCGAGTTTTAATGGAATGGTAATTATTTCAAGGTGATTTCAATTGAATTCGACATAACGAAAAATTCGATAAATTGACGTTTGATATAATAAGAATCTACTGTATGAAACAATATAGGTAATATATTTTATGTAATCAAGATAAGACATTAATACGTGTCATATTATAATATTGTTTTAATACAAGGTTGTAGGCTGATGTACCTAGTATACCTACTATACCTACCTATATGCGATGTTGTTTGAATAACGTTTATTACATATTCTAGTACCTATCCAACTATAATATTATTCCAAAATGTTACCTACAGGTATTGTGTACTCGTTTGTCAATATACATAATGTCATAATACACATGACCAATTCGTGTATGCAACGAAAATTATTCCTCAAAAAGAATGAAATGTCAGTGGTTGGATGGCCGTGTATTTATCTAGGAGTATACACATACATAGGTATTTATTATTGTATTATATAACTGTTATATAGTGCTATAAGTAACTATATAATATATTCACGTTATTCAACATTAATGAAGCAAGCAAATATATCAATACAAGCAATTTTTACTGTGTCAAAGAATTTGCAAGACACGCAGTATTCCAGAGATGAGGTAAATCCATGTTTTGTTGATAGTGGGTATTATACTTGCATGATATATGAAGCCATTGCAGATGTGCAACCACAATAATACGTGTGTATAGAATTTATATAAAATATAATAATGTTAAATCATACACCGTGTATGATACACGGAAGTCTTGAACAATCTGCAACACGATTCAAAAAACTACTTGGGTATACCTATTATAAATAAATAATATTTCAGACTTACAAGTCGTATAGATAATATATCATTAAATTATAATCACACATTTAGAAATTGTTACTAGTGTAAGATGATAATAATTATCGATTACAATGGTTAGAGTTATTAAGTATTAAGCGTAAATAAAAAAATAGCAATTTAGTACCAATGACAGTACCTAATTAGATACTAGTTGCTAAAAATATTAAATTGACATAATATTGTATAATCGAGTGTGTACAACTATACATAAATAGGTATGTAATGCTCATACATATATCTATATTGAGTATTGTAAAATGAAGTAACAGAAATAAAACCGTAAAATATTTGTTTGTAAAAAAATGATAACTACTTATCGTGCGTACATTAAAAACTGCACCTACACGCATCATACAACAGCTTGTTATGAAACAGACATTTTTTTATATATAGTCAGTGATATTGGTACAACTGCAATACTGCAATACTAGGAATTTAAATTACTAAATATATACTTAATAAATTATAAATTATGAATTCAACTATTGCGGACTCGTATACGTATTCCTATAGTACCTATATGATCTATAGATTTTGGGGTGGAAAGTATAGGTTGTAGTCATAGACGGAGATCCTGTGAAATATTGAGGGGGCTTAAATATTTGATGTCAAACAGGCCTGTGGGGCCCCCACACCATCAACAAACTAATTTTTACATTAAATCACACATAAAAATTATGTAAGATTCTCGTTATCATAATAAAAAAAAAAAAAAAGAATAATTAATAAAATATACAACAATATTATTATTTTTAACTTAATTTTTTATTCTATTACATTTTTTGTTGAAAGTATTTAAAATAGATGCATTACTTAAAGCTTTAGCCTCATCTTTTCAATTTATAATATTGGAAGTTCATTAAATTTTTGTTGTTGTATAGGTGTTATTATAGTTTTTATTTTTCTCATAGTAGAAAATAGGTACTAAATAAAATAAACTAATAGGTAATGTTAAAGCAAGTTGTATCATTTTATATAAATTAGGAAATACTTGAGGTGAAATTATATTCTTCTTAATATCTTTAATATCGCCTCTTTCAAGTTCAACTAGATAGTTCTTTGCAACTATTATTTCCGACCTTTGACTATAATATTATGTTATTCAATATTTATGGCCAATTGGTACGAAATATGTACTATATCAGGTATATAAACACTATAATATTATTTTATGTTGTGAATTGTGACTTAATTGTTCAATATGTTACCGTAAATAATAAATTGGTAAATGGTATGTATGTTGTATGTAGGTACTATAGCCTATAGGTACATTTATATAATTATGAATATAAGAGTATAAAATAATGATAAAAATTCTGCAAGCTGTACAAAACTACGGTCTTGTTTGTTTAATATTTTTAGGGGGGTTTTAACACAATATTTAGATAATATGGGTCCAAACTCATTTTTTATGCATAATAAATATTATAAAAATGTTGGTTACTTATAGATATTGTTTAGTTTTGTTAGGTAATGAACAGAAAGTTATAATTTATCACCATAACAGAAATATTAACAGAATATACATTTTGCAATTCTGAGCAGAACAGCAATGAACACGTTTTATTGATTTTTACAATGATGTGTGTTTATTTTTGTCGGTCATTAGCACATTTTGGAGGCAGTGGACACGCTTTGATTTTTAACTTTAAGGGTGGTTTCTAGTAGCTAATTGAATTTAGTTTGGGAGATGAATAGTAAAAATTTCTAAAATCAATCAAGTTAAGAGGAAATTAAAAATCAAGAAAAACGCTAATTTTTACAGAAACGGACATTTTCACAAAAAAGGTTGTTTTCGTATCAAAAAACAACATAATATATATATTGATAAATTGAACAATATATAAATAGTCATTTAATTTTGTGTTAATTTTTAAATTAAAAGGTTAATGGTAATGCGCTTATAAGATAATGATGCTTTGAATATTTTAGTCATTAATATTAATCTAATAACATTTATAATTTATAAATATGGCCCAAGTTTAATATAAATACTAGCTCTAGTGTAAATTCTATTTTATATTTTCGTAGAACCATTTTTAAAGATTAACTCAATAGCTCATTAAATTACTCATTTAAAAAAAATTATTCACTAAATAATGTACAGTAAAAAAGGGAGATTCTCATTTGAATAACATAAGTTTTTATCGCCATAGGACACTCCTTATTCCTTAAGTAATACAAAAAGTTTCTGGGATTTAAATTAAGGACAGAATTTAATCGAATTCATTATTGAAGAAAAAATAGGGGTTGCGTGTGCTTGGTAAATCACCCTAGGTAAAAAAGGTACTAATGTACTATAAACATGAAACAAGATTATTGTAGCTACAATTTAAAGTCAGTTTTAACATTGGTTTTTGTATAATCAGGAACATAAGTAAATAACGTATAAGGTTATTAAGGAGTTATAAATCCTAATAATTATTTATAAATAAAATACCTTCCTTATTGTATACCTAGGTAGTATAGGTAGGTATGTCCAATGTCCATAACCCACATGGCCATATTGGCTATTTTTAATGTTGGATAATTATTTTTGTATAGGTTACCTATAAGGAAAAAAAATTGTTATTTGTCATGTTGTGTGGAATGAGAATGTGGAGTTGGTACTGTTCGTCGGTACTAGACGATCGATGTTTTAAACGCGTGAATGTGTGTATGATAGATTGATGAATTATTACATTAAAAAAGCAATTCTTTAGTAGTTCTTGTATTTTTATTTTTTAGTACTAAAATAAAGCCATTGCGTGTGTTGTATTATATTTATTTTATAATAGACAATCATAATACCGACTACAAATCACGTGCAATACAATACGATAGGTACTTCACTACCTACCACATCGTGTGACCGGTTTATGTATATATAAATGTGACTGGTAATAGGTACATCAAGTACTAACGAATTTCAATTGTTTGATCCTAAGATATTCTAAAAGTGCATCTCTACAGTCATAATAATCAATAACCATGTGATAAAATTCGATGTAATTTTAAACAGACTACGGATAGGTCACACATGGACATGGGTGACTCATAAACATCTTATATGAACAGATCTGAACCTGATCAATGCCAAACTTGCGATGAAACTTCCACGGTTGAACACCTAATATGCCACTGCCGTAAATTCACCGACATCAGATCTAAGCTCAATATAGAAGACAACCTGGAAGAAGCTCTAAGTCCACAGCCAACCAACATAGAAAAATTAATTAATTATTTTTAATTAATCACACAATACCAACTAATATAATCTAGACATATTTCAATCTCATTTTTTTATACTATTATTATTGTTATGTACACATTATTATTAATGCTTCATACTTCAATACTTGTGTTAAAAAATATTAACGTTTATAGCAAAAATTCGATGTGAAAATTAACGCGTTTCTGTGTTTTGCACTAAATAGCATTGACATGTATAAGTAAGTTGTAAATATATATTCATCCTTTTAGTCACATACTCGAAGTCACCTTACGTTCATAATTTAAGGAATTAAAACTTCTGTGTTTTTACTTTTTTCTGTGACCATGTGTAATCATGCATATAATCACCGTAATTAATTTAACGAATTGTTATGCAATTTGAATTCGCAGAAGATAACCTTCACGCCCGACGGCCAATATAATAATATTTAAAAATTTTTTATGAATACAACGTTATATAAAATATAATAGAACTTGAACGAGTATCCCGACATGACATACCGTATACTAGATACCAGCTACTATATTATAATACATTGGTAGCTAATAAGTAATAAAAATGAAGCTAATATTTATAACACGTAAAAGCCTATACCTATATATTTTATACAGTTGGTCTTATACCTACTCGTGTAAAGTCATGCCTCTAACGAAATCTAATAAAATATATTTCAAAACACCATCCCAGATCTACCTAGATATAAGCTACATACCCATACATAATATATGATTAACACGAGTTTTATGATTTGTGAAAATAAATGTATTTCAAAAATATCGTCATGAATAATATACATAATAATATAGGTAATGTATAACTGTGACAAGATCACAACTCTCGCCGTTACAAAACATTTTATTGATTTATAGTCGTGTAAATAAATGATTTTTATACAATCACCAAGTGTTTTTTCTGTTATTATAAAATATCTACTAGGATAATTAAAAATTGTTAAAAAAAAAATCCAGACTTTATTAAGTAGGTATATAGTAGACGTACAGCCGTAAAGGATTATTCAAAATGAATTGTCCGATACTTTGAATCTGCCGGCTTCCTAGGACTCACCTGACATATCTTACGCCATAACATGTGAATACTTGTTTTAGGGATATGACGGATATGTACCATATACCGCCATCATTATCATCAACCATAGAGAGTCTCATTACAGTTATTAATCATGGCGGTATTACTACGAATATATACATAATATATGGAATGATTTCGAGTTCTTTTTATATAAATGTTGTGCGAGTGACCAAGTGAAGTCACAATGGACATTTATAGAAGGAACTGTTCAATAAAATTGAAATATTATAAATTTGAAGATTTATTCAATGAAATATTATATTATACTTAAAACATTAAAAAAAAAAAAAAATATATATATATATATATATATATAAGCATTTAAAATCAGATGAATCGTTTTGAATAAAGCTGTATTTGTAATTATAATACAGTGAATATATCCCTAGCGTGTTTGGACATTATATAGCCAATAATACGTATATAGGTACCTCAACATCAATTTAATAAAATTATATTTGTTAATTGTGTGTTGTATTCGAGCAATTATCATAACAGCAATTTATTGTATCGTCTATCGACGGCACGTATTTATTTAAAAAAAAAAAAAACCACTATCATATAAATGACCATTGTAATTAATTTTTAATCCACCAAACGACGCGCGTATTATGCAGGAGTCAGTTTTAAGGCAATAGATGTCAATACATAAACTATTCAGCTGAGAGGCCGTCACACTGGTGGGTATAATATATACAATATTAAAATACCTGTACGGCGTTAGTAAAATATTGTAATACCTACTGCGTCATAATAAGTCTTCAAACTATCATGGAGAATGAAATTAATGTGAATTTGATTGACAATAAACAAGACGATAAACAACTACCTACCTATATACTCTATAACAATATATACATAATAAGATATATTATATGTGCATAAATAATAAACATAAAGGCTAAATGGCTAGTTGTTATATATCAATATAATACAACTGCTGCAACAACTCTACGATATTACTACAGTATTTTATACAACAAAAACTTGTTGATTAACTCATTACAGTACGGAATATGCAGCGAATGCCGTCCATCCGGTTAAATGTGACAGTATATAAACCATATTATATATTTAAGAAACTAAAGTAGGTATAGCTATAGTGATGATTATAATATTATATTACATCTAACATTCCACATTATATAATATACATATAGGCAAATAAATGATCGATGGGTATGATCGTCGATGTAAATTATTATTGGTTGTAAATACCCGTATTTGAAGTAACTATATTATATACATCGCAGGTATAAAGTATATATTATTATTATATACTGTACCATAATAAATCATTTTTTAAATAATATGTCTTTATTATCATCGTTAAGATTATCATATCCATTGTAGGTACCAGAAATAAAATTAATGCTTATTTATACCTATATCCTTAACGCCGCGCGCCGTAGATACTTTACGACGCCATGTCAACTATTGAAGTATAACAATATAATATGTCCTACAGAAATGTAGGTAGGCTAAGTTATGATGTCGGTTATAATAACGATATACATCATATCATTATGACACATTATATTTTTATCGTACACGTCATGTGTGTTATTTTACACTTATATTATAATACCTAATATATTATTACCGTGGTGCGGCACATTTTATATTATTACGTTATTATAACATTATTCAAATGTGAAAAGAATACAGTTACAGTAATAATATTATGTAAAAACTAACATCACATCACAAAATACATTTATCAGGTTGTCAGCATCGGTGATTTTTAAATGAAGGCTCATCATCGTTAGTCCGGAAATTGAACCGGACGACGCAGTGACCAGAACCTAACAATTTCGACTGCATAGTCATTCCATCATGTGAATCATTTTGTATTTTGTTTGGCGGTTTCATAGAAATAATTTTGACGGCCTCATGCGACCCATATAAATATTAAATATCAACTAAATCAGATTTTCGGTAGGTATATGTGCCAGCAGAAATTAAAACAAAAACCAAAAAGAGGAATTAAAATAATTTAATACACTAATAGAAAGTGTATATAATAATATATTAATTTATACAGCTATAAGCGCACATTTCCTAAATTACTTAATGCATTTTGTTTTGGTTCACTAATTACTGACTTTATAATATATCATTACGTATATCTTTCCCTTATTTCCTTTGTCTCTATACAAAGTAATTATAGAGGGTACGAATTACGACTAATGTCAAATCTGTATGGATAAACATAATAATTGACGGTTACGCGTGGAAAAGGGTTAAGTTATTAAATAATTTTTTCAGGAGAGCAATAACAAAGTTAAATAAAATTAAAGTTTGCTGTCAAGAAAAATTGAGTTAGCATGAAATTCATAACACATTCAATAATGCAAAATGACTTATATCTTTTTATATAATGTACGTAGTATTTTTTCTGATTTTTTTATGTAAATAACTCATTTTACACAAAAGTTATAAAGTACAATAGTCATTGAAAATGGTTTTAAAAAGATATAAAATATTGACAATCTAGTATTTAATATACTTGCAGGACAATTTTCACAAATTATAAAATGTTGATGGATTTATTATATTTGCTACAACATTTTTAAATCACCATATCCACCATATCATACTTTATCATACAAAGTCACAAAAACTACACATTTGAGTTTCAATAATTTAGGCACTGGAAAAATTTTCATAAAAATCAGATGGATAGGTACTAATATGTTTAGTAGAAAATGGTGATTCTCATTATAAAAAATATGTTATTGTCACTCCTTAAATGGTATAGACAGAGGCGTACTGGGGGGTGTCCGGCCCAGTAGGAATACGGAGTTCCCGGCCCAAATAGTGGTGAAAGGTGTAGCCTATATAATATACATATATACATATTGATATTACATATATATTATTTTGTTGTTAATATTGTTATGATATAAATATTAAGTACTAAATAGGTAAAATATAAATTAGGTTATTATAGGTATAGGTAGGTGTATGAGATTTCATGTACTTATATTTTGTCGTCAAACATACATTATATTAAAGAATTAAAACTATTTTTTGCAATAAATATTGCCATAACGTATATTAAGTATCCCAATGTTAGAATGTATTGGTCTAGTGTAGAAGGAATAAGAATGAATTTAATAGCTGATACAATGCCAGTAAATAGATTTAGTGAAATAAAACGATTTTTACACTTCGAAGATAATTCTAATATGCCAGCAACTTCAACAGTAGACAAATTTTGGAAATTACGTCCAGTAATAAATATGTTACATCTTACATACATCATTTCATTCTGCTGCCAGTGCTGATGAACATGTGGCCATTGATGATGGCCAAATGATGGTGCCTTTCAAAGGAAGAAGCCATCTCAAACAATATATAAAATCAAAACCGAAAAAATGGGGTTTCAAAGTGTGGGTCCAGGCCAATACTAATGGTTACGTTAATTGTTTTGATTTATATCAAGGTTCATCAAATGAAATATGTTCAATGTTTGGCCATATTGGAGATGCTGTCATAAAATTATGTCATGATATTAAACGACATAACCATAAACTCTACATGGATAACCATTTTACATCTTTACCATTACTACGTGAACTCAAAAAGAATCAAATTCATACAGTTGGAATTTTGAGAATCAATCGTTGCAATGATGTACAAAAACAACTAGTTGATCCTTAACTACTACAAAGAAGTTGTACAAGTATTGCTACGTCAGATGACAATATTACAGTATTGAGATGGAAGGACACTAAGGTTGTACACTTAATATCTACGTATGCTGGTGCTGAACCTGAAGACACAGTTACAAGGTATGACAGAAAGTAGAAAAAACATGTTGAAGTATCAAGACCATTTGGGATATAAGAGTACAATAAGTTTATGGGTAGTGTGGATTTAATGGACCGAATGATTGCACACTATCCACATGGTTTTAAAAGTAAAAAGTGGTATTTTATAGTTTTTTTCCGTTTACTAAATATGAGTATAGTAAATTCTTGGATACTGTATAGGAAGACTTATAATAACATGCCTTTAGTAACTTTTAAAGCACATATTGTTTCTACATTGTTGCTAATAGGCAAAACTGAACGTATAACACCACCAAGAAAAGGAAGGCCAAGCCCAAAAAGCTCTCAACAATCTAAAAAATGATCAAGACAACTTTTTAATGTCATTCCTGAAATACGATACGATGGAAAAGACCACTATCCAAAAAAAAATTAATGCAATCCAAGCTCGTCGTTGCAGTGATAAAACCTGTAATTCAAGAACTAGGTATGAATGTATGAAATGCAAAAAAGCACTGTGTCCACATTGTATGGAGAATTATCACACTAAGTAGCAATTGTATAATATTATGATCTTAATTTTATGTAACCAAAAGACTGTAGTAAAAGTAATGACCACTACCATAAGTTTAATATTGTATATATAATTATTATAAATTTAATACTCATGTATTACCAAAAAAGTTATTTTATATTTTATGTGATAAGTGACGACTGAGGTTAAAAACTAGTGAAAATATTTTATTATGTTAAGCATGTTATTGTTTTATTAATTATTTTTAGCTTTAATACTAACAAGACTGTAATATTTTACCAAAAAGTATAATGTATGAAATAATAAATAAATAATCTTGGGTGATCAAAGTAAAATGACACCAATATAAATATTATTTGGTTTTATTTTGACAAATTGTAAGGTTTGTTAAAAAAATATATTTACTTTTGAGTACCTATTTTGTATTTATGTAGCATTGTGTTGCCATGATACAATAGTTGCAATAAAAATAAAACCAAAACTTAATGTGCTTAATTGAACTAACAAAGTTGATTTTGGAATTTTTAAATTAATTTTCCCATACTTTATGGTACATCTTGAATCATAAAAAAATGGTTTGGTCAAAAAAAAAAACTGTGCATCAAGAGGTTAAACGTTGTAGGCTATCTACAAGTTTTTAAATCCTTATTATTTACAAAAAAACTGTTGCATATTAACTTATTCCATTTTTTTTTTTTTTTTTTTTAATGACTGTGACTAACACTATTATTTTTTAAAGTCTAATCTACAAAAACAAAACACTATTAACTTATTATATTATTATTATACATAATACACAATACACATGTGTATTTTAAAATGTTGACCATCTGTAGTGTGTCATGTACAGGTAAAAAATTTATGGTGACTAACGTTTTGGTAACAAATAAAGCTATAAAGCTGGTAGGTACTTAAAAATAACTTCACTTATATTTTGCATTATAATAACTATTAAGTTGAGAAAAAACATTATTTATAATTATAATATTTAATAAAAATCAAATTATTTATTTTTTTTTACAATTAAAACATTTTAGACATAACATTAGAACTAGTTTTTAAGTCATCAATAGACAATAGTATATTAATATATGCAATTTATTCAGAATACTCAACATTGTTTTTCTTTTTCTTTTTTTGTTTGTTTGTTTACGATTAGTCAACTATTAATGTACCTAATTATGTACCTATATTTAATAACAAAAATGTATTATTGCATTCAATTGCCACAGCTGCTGCCGCGAACTGTTCCTTTCTTTAAATAAAAAAAAATTTGAAATTTGAACATCATCAAGTTTTCACATGCTTCTTAATTATCTTGATTTATATTAGTCTTAAGTATCGTTTTAACAAACTTTAGTTTGCTAAAAGTTCTCTCACAATTAACTTCAGTGACTGATAAGGTAAGAAAAAATTCATATGAAGCACATGATTCTGTATATCGCCACTAGGATTTGTTTTCTTTGTATTTAAAATGTTTTGACACGATTGAGCTGTAAATTGTAATTCGATTTTTTTCTCGCGTTCTTTGGGTGGCTTCCCTTTTTGTTTTTTTAGAACTCATATTACATAAAAATGTTAATTTACAAGCGGTAATAAAAACAATAAACGTAAATACAAGGAATGATGCTCTATAATGTATGTCTAAAAACGGATAAGTTTGTCGATTGTCGATGAAGTATTTGTAGGTACTTTGTCACAGTCACCAGTCAGCAAGACAACAGTCGATAATTCTGTACACTGTACAGTGTACAGTGTACGCACTAAACTATTAATTGTTTTTTTTTTGATAATATAGCTATTACTCATACTAATTTTACTAATATGAATTCACACAGCAACAAAATTGTACAATAACAAACATGTGTCCCGAGTTGAAATTAAATTATTATCCTTATTACCTTGTTATCAAAAGTTTTAAATAGAAGTAAGTACCACTGAACTAGGCTGAATTAAATTTTTAATTTCTTTGTTGTTGAAAACTTTCATTTATAACCAATTTATACCATCTAAAATCCAAATTATAAATTATAATATTGGTATAAATAGATTTATTTTGAAAATCATTATTATTTTATTTTAGTTAAAGTTTAAAATTTACATAGTTCGGCCCGAACGGCCTTGGAAAGCCGGCGACCCAGTAGGACTATTATTCCCACTATCCCACCTGGCCAGTCCGCCTCTGGGTATAGAAAATCAGAGTATTTGAAAATATGGTTCTTGGGTATACGCTTAAAATCTTCCACTAACCAGAATTTTAATAAATTCATTAAGTATATATTAAAGGAAAACGAAGGGGTTGATAATGGGGGTCATATAGCATGATCACCTACCCAGCATGACTATACTCTGTATGTAGCACACCCAAAACATCCTGGGCTCTATATTCTAAGACTAAAATGATAATTACTAATTGGTATAAATTTAGTAATGTGACTAATAATATTATTATTGCTGGTGAGTTATTAATAAACGACACAACATTATATCGATGCCCATTTATCATCGTGTGTAATATGTATAATATATGTAGGTATATAATATAAATGATCCACCTACATTTTAAATTGTGTATACAGAATATTATTCCATCGCATCCCATCTATATATAGGTGCATTATTTAAAGACACGCGTCACGCAACGCGCGTACCATATGCGCATACATTCACATTTACAAAACCTCACGGAGACAAAGAAATTAAACATTCTCTGTGTTGGAAAAACATTCGATATTGCATATTATCGAGGATGTATAATTATTTAAATCAGGTTGTGTGCTGCAGGGGCGGACTGTACCGAATGATGGGAGGGCAGATCTGCTCATCTGGGCCGCCTGATCGTATGTATATATATATATATATACCTAATTCAGTATAATTTATACGATTTTAAAACACAATTTTAATTCACACACATCATATTCAGTAGGTACACCTAATATTTATCTACCGTCAAGGCTGCAGGACAGATGGACGTTTTTTTTTTACTCGTTAAGTTAATGTATATAAAAGAGAAAGTTAAGTTTAAAGTTACCTGATTTGTTTGTCAACTATAAGTTATGTAAAAAAGTTAATGAATAAACACCTAATGACTAGGTAAAAAATGTATTTTTGAATTAAATTTTAAATTTTAATATAATTGACAGCAAAGTTAGCATGAACATTAGCAGAGCCATGTGCTTTTGAAGGAGACCTAAATGTATTTACAAGGCAAGTTTAGTCTCCGGAAAACTTTATTCCCTAATCCCCCCACCCATCAAAGGCAAAAATAGAAAAGTATCAAAATAAACTCAAGAAAGTAAAGATTTACTGTTATCTTAATATTTCAAATTTTTCAAATTTCCAGCATTGTGAATAGCGAAGAGTTCCGTGTATGTTTTATTTCGTTTCTAATTAACTGTACTATTTACTAACTAACTTATTGAGGCCTCCAAAAAAGTGCTTGTCGTAAAGTGTTGGATACACGAAAAATAAAAAATAAAAAGGGTATATCATTACCGAAGATGATATTTTCCAAAATGTTCAAAGCTACTTTAGAAACAAATTATTATGTAAAATAATCAAATGCAGTAGAAACTGCTGAGCTTTAAGCAACTGATGCTGTTCAGGAGCGTATTTAGTCGAGGGGGGATATACGTTAACAAACATTTAATTTCCCAAAGGGGAAGGAGTAGTTCATTTACCATCGAAATCACAATATTATAAATAAGTAACAAATAACGGACAAGGAGGGGTTTACCCCTCATATCCCCCCTCCCCGTAAATATACTAGTGATGCTGTGAAATCACTACATTTTTTATAAATTTTTATTTATTAATATATTTTATTATATTTATTATATATTATTTTATTATTTATTTATAAATAATAATATACCAAGAAAAACAGTTTACTTTGTAATTTCCCAACGTCTTCGTTGATAATGGACTTTTTTACGGTGATAATATTGAAATAAAACTCTAAACGGAAAAAATTAAAATTGAACATAGAATAAATGAGAAGAAATAAATTATGAACCTGAAACACAATTAATTCTATATATCCATGTCTGAAAACCATCAACCAGGTGAACAAAATACAGGTTTATTAGTCAAATCTTTAACAAACATAATATAATATATTGGAAAAATTCTTGAAGTAGTTTATCCAATAATAACTTTAAATTTCTTTAGAAAAAAACGTCACACTAATTTTGTCTTCCATATGGTCCAAGATAATATAATTACCATTTATCAGCCTAATTTTCAGGTGACAAAAACAAAATCGATGTATTTTTGATGTAGATACCATTTATGTAGAAAAAGATTATTTATTTAAAAATATTCTTCTAACTAAATGTGATGTGAAAAACCTATCGTAAAATTAAATATTGTTTTCGTTTTTATCGACTAATATACATTCAAATTATTAGGTGTATTAGTATACCTATTTGTAAATTATTTTTAAACAAATATCTCAGGAGAAATACTCAAAGATATTTATGTTTCAAATTTTAGTTTTTAAAAGTAATTACGTTAAAAAAGTAAAAAAATTATTTTACAGACGTTCAATCTATAGTTAATTATAGTTCTTATAGGTATCCACTAGCTACAAGCTATTGATATTGAGAAATACTATTATAATTTATAAGAGATTATTTATCACATTTCAATATTTCTATTATGGCTAAACAGTTTTTTATTATTTTTAAATAACCTGAAATGTTGTCGTAGTAATCCGACATTCATTTAAAATCGATTTTAGTATAAAAATTAATATATACATTAGTTTTTACCCAATTTACTGGTTGACTTATTTCGACAACTTTCCACATAAAAAAAAAAAACAAAAAGTACCAACTGTACAAATACCTACGTATAATGAAAATTAGTATAAACATACCTAACCTATAACTTGACCCGTTACATTTTTGGCCTCTGACCTGCTTGACCCACAATGCTTATAATCTCGATAGTATAAAATTATTATTTTTTTATAAAATCGGAAACCTGGTGGCTGGCTGGTTGTTCATGCAGGTTCAAGTGTTTAACTTTATCTGGTACCTACTCGTAAAACCCGTATTGGAGCTGCAATTATGTGTGTAATCTGATTTATTATCATAGTGTTTTGTGTTTACGTTTAACAAAATAGGTACATACTGTTATTTCACAAACCTGTTGCAATAGATACAGTAGTTATTACAATGAAAGTTATATTTTATTACAATTTAACATGCCGTATTAGATGATGTCGTGTTAATTATAACCGATTGGAATCTAGTACAGGTATCTTCTATAGCCTATGGGTAGGTATCTCAAAATTTGTACAGTCTGTTTTTTAATACTTCAGCTTTTTCCCATGTTATAATATTATATGAAATCTACGTCTACTTTTACTTTATAATTAAATACTTGACAATAATACATTTTAATAATTATTTGTTATTTACTTTGAGTGCAGATATTTTTAGTGGTGTATTTTTTGCACAACTACTTATTACACTATCAGTATTGATTTGTGTCTTGAGAATTACCGATACGACTTTGTACTAGCTGCTTATATAGGCAGATGCATTAAAATTTAAGTGTCTATTACAAAAGGCATATAATAATTATGCATTATGAAATATATTTATTCGTCCATATGGATGTACATAATAGATGATGAAAAATTTTTAATTCTTACAAGAAAACACAAGAGTTCCAATAATTCATTATACATGTATATGTATAAAACACAATTATATCTTACTATATTTAGGTGTCTACAGTTTTTTTTTATTATTATAAATAGTCAATAGGATAGGTACTTAGGTACAATAATAATAATTAATAACTATTAATCATTAGCTTTAAATATCTTTACGGCTTCACACTGTTGTAGTCATTCATGATTAACTATAATATGGTTGATCCATTATCTTAAAGACGTGTATATATGTTATTGCATAATAAAGTTTATACCTCTCAAAATCGATAAGTCTAGTGTGACTGTTGCGGGATTTTTAAGATATCTAATCCTACTATATTAATAATGTATATTATGACATTCTTTTTTATGGTGACTGAGAGTGAAAACCACTTTTTGAATCATTTTAAAGTTTAAACACTGTGATTCATACACTTTATATTACTTCAAATGATTGGCGTTTGAACAAGTTAACAAGTTCACAGATACCACTAGGTATATGTATATGGATGGATAATTTGCCCAAAAAACATAAATAGGTATATTAAAAAAAAGCTTAAAAACAATGAAAACACTATTATGGCGCAATTTTCTACAAAATTTTGCTGTAATTTTCAAAATGGTGTAATATATTTTATATTACTGTATTTATAGAATTACGAGTACTTATTATTATGATTTCGATGATTTGTTGTTGGTTTAATATAGTAAAATAACAGTAATTGACATTTTACGGTATAAAATATGAAGCAAGAGCAGTGTAAAATATTTAACAGTTGTTATAATGTGCTGTTATATTTAGTTATATCATTTTTATGGAAAGTACCTATTATATTATATTACCTATTCTGATAGATATAATATTATACAATGCATCTTTGTATTAAATCTTTCACCTAAAAAAAGGACGTTTGGATACTTAACTCATATACTATATTGGCTATAGAATGAGAGCAGTATAATATTATAACATTTACAGATGAAAATGATTTTTAAAGTTAAATCTTCTTGTGATACATTATCTACCTTATCACAACGTATTGAAAAATGGGATTATACAGAATCCACAACATTCAACTTGAAATGCAAAGGTTATCACTAAAGTATTATATTTCTTTTTTAATTGTCAGTATTTCAAAATCGTATACACTTCTAATAATTTGTGTTTGGAAAGAACGTCATTCATGGCATTCATAAACGTACGTCATAATACGCGAACGTATCGTTACTCGATTTTTCAAATTGAACGCGATCAACGTTTATGTATTAATACATTTTAACAATTTTTAAAGCGCTCTATTTATATACCTATATATCTAAATATATGTTTATTGTGTAATAATATTTTCTTATTAAAATTCCTTTTATAAAAAAAATTAAATTAATGCATTTATTTTTTTAAAGAACGTACGAACGTGAACGAGTTCCTTTTTTAGTGAACGTTCTGAACGCTGCTTATAATAATTATATTATACCTACATAATGTTATATTATATAATTACCGCGGTCCCTGAGTAGAATCGTTGTATCAAATCATAACAAAAGTGTAATTATGATAGTGGAATTTAGATGTTAAAATCATACCTATAACAGTTAAATACCATTAACATTTTTTACACGTGAATTAAATAGTATAATATATAGACAATAAAGCAAATATCAATCCTCAAAATGAAACTTATATAGTTATATAGTTATATATCAATATATGTAATGCATTTATTTAAGCACATTGTACAAGTATTATTAAAATGTGTTGCACGTGAAAAAATAGTATAGGTAGGTACACAGTAAAGTGAAGATTAATCTTCTAAACCCTAAAGTATTCTGAAAATTCTTTTAAGTCTCTTATAATTAGTTTAAACCTTGTGTATTATATGGCGTGATAATCTGATGTTACTCGAGAGATTGATAAATATATTATTATAGTAAGTATATAAATTATAAAATCCATCCACTGTTCTTAATTTATATTATATATAAAAAAATGTGTTGTTTTTTTGCTGGCATAAAGTTATTACTCTGTGATAAAAATTACACATTTTTAACTTTAAACGTAACTTCAAATCAATACCAAACTAAAATGGAAAATATTTTTACTTTACCTTGATAAATTTAACGAATTCCTTGTCATCGGGAAGAGTCTTAAATTTATTTGCTCTTTCATTTTGTCTTAATATAATAACAGTTGAGCTAATTTACGTTAACATGTCGCATATATAATATATATATATATACATATAGATGTAAGAAAACTAAATACTCAAATTTTAACGTAAGTGCTGTATAATATCACACTTGATTGTATACGTTTTAAAACTTGACACAAGAATTTTACTTTTTTATATTTATTTTAAAAATTGATTAGACAATTTGGGGTACGGGACACAAACTATGTACCTACCTATATACCTACTTACCTACTAAGTTTTTCCACAAAGTTATATCAACATCAAAAAATGTATGAAATTATCGATTACGCTGTTGGAGTTTTAATATAACACACGTGTCAATATCAAGCTTAGATCATAATATAAATTATAATAAATTACCAAAGATGCTGAGGTAAGAACACATATATGAATCTATGACCCTGGAGTATTGATTTATGCATTGGGCGGAACTAATTACACGACCGCAAAGTGTATAAGGTAAGCGATCTAATTGATGCATGTTGATGTTATCAATATTTATGGCGGTGAGTTGGTCTTCGATATGCATTTTTTTCGATCGTTAAACCATTTAAGAATTAAATAATACCCATCATTGACGTTATACCATCATACATCGCATATTATGAGTAACTGTCCTTCGCATCAATATATATTAGAAGGTAAATAGTTGAGTGATTTGTTTTAATTTGTAACATTAACACTTACGGTTTAACGCTAAATTATTTCCAAGTATGACTTCTTCGGATGTTATATCGCATAATTTTAAAATGAAATAAAGGCCACATTAAAATTGTTCATCGTGACATCCTTGAACTTTTTTTAAAAAAAAAATACCGATACCTATTTATTTTAAATAATTTACATCATATTAAAAATTTTCAGGTGCCTAAATATAGGTATGTATAGTAAGTAAAAAATATATTATATAGGTTTTATTGAAATTTTTGGAATAAATTAAAATCATATTCATCGACGACAGGTTCACTGTATCGTTTTATTTATTATACATTTTTACCTGTAGGTATATTAGGTAAAAATAGATTGCACAAGATTTTCAAATAAAAATGCAATCTATATTATAGTGTTACGAAAAATTGAATGTAACTATCATCATCACATCGTCAGAATGTATATGTAAATAGGTATTCGTTACGCCAGATGATTTTGGATTATTCGTGTTAATTAAAAATCGAGGTTTAGATGTTTCTGGAGCAGACGTTTTCGTGATTCAAATTCCGATTTCTGATAACGTATTATACCTGTATAGAGTGTCTATAAAAGAGAATATCAATAATGTTCGTTATTAAATATATATTTAGATATACATACTACATACAAGTATATATATAAAAAAAATGTTTTATTATTGATCGGCAATTGCCGATGGTCACGGATTAAATATTATGTATATACGCCATCATCAAGTGCTGAAGTGCCTATACCTATATAATATTATTATATACGCCACCGTCGAGTGTCTATATAAATATTACGTAGGTATACTGGGTGATTTGTTTCACGTTGAACACTCCAAACATCAAAAAATATCAACGTTATTGAAGTCATCACAAAACAACGTATTTTTTCAACAAAAAATTATGAATAAATGGACTAATACATTTGACCAACCCCTATAATATTCCACTCGCTCGTCTATACTTTAAATATAGATAAATAATTGCAAGTTATTATATGTCGATTATAAGTTTATGACTATAATTAATCATCTAAGTATATACATTCAAAATTCGATATTTAAGCATCGAAATTGTTTAAACAATATTCTGCCTCGTGCCCTTATACGATAAAATCAAAACTGCAACAGTTATTAAAAAAAACTAAAATTTAAGAAATTATAACTGTAAAAACTTTAGTGAACGTACTGCTTTTTAATTCGAATTATGTAAGAAAAAATTATTCCCAAAACGTATTAATACTTTTTGAGATGACAGGTGTTTACCGCTAAACAAAATCACCCTGTATATTTTGTATAATATTATTACACATTATTATACATTCAACGATTTATGTATGAAAATATATTAAGCGCGAGGACTATTCCCATAATCCCATTCCTTTCGTTCACAAGCTTTCTTATCGTTTTCTTTTGCGCGTGTAAGTATAATATTCAAGACGTTCTATAGTATGTGTACCGATGCGTACTTCTATATACGTTTCCGTAACGTTAACATGAAAAATGCAAAGATTATATTACTTTTACTCGTAAGTCGGCAACGGTGATTGTACAGACACGTACCTATATAGGTTGGTACCTACCTGATGTGTGCACTCTATATGTGTGCGTGTGTGTGTTCGATGAGACAGCACCATAAACGATCACGAAATTATGTAAGAACGTCAAATACACTTATTAGAACAATGTTCGATTTTGTAGCAAATTTAACAGTTGTTTTAAAATATATTACGATATGCATGATATCACTGCGCTAATTCTCAGCACAATTTATTGTAAGTCGTAACGCTCGATCGTAACTATATTGTTGTATCGAACTATAATAAAAATAATAAATTAAAACATAACGCAACGATTCAGATTTACAATCGTTTGGTATATTATAATTTTTGTAGGTATAACAATAATATATCATAGTAATAATCGTGCCAAATAAATTGGGACGACACAAGGCACAAGCTATACGCCTCCCCTAAAAGTATTTAACAAAAACAATCATTGCGTAGACAAGAAAATAATTAAAATGACCTATACAGTGATTAAAATAATAATATAAGCGATAGTAATCATAGACAATTGTACATGGTTAAAAGTGAAGAATAGCCAATAGGTATCAACACATTTGATATTTGTAATTTTTTGACTATAAGAGGGTAATATTATGAAAATTATTATACTATAAAATAAATGCGATTTGGTTATGACAAAAATTAGTAGTTTCATAACCTATCGTATTACTAATGGAAAAATGAATTATTGATAGCATGCTATATAAAATATTATATAATAAAATATCATTAAAAATATTAACTGACGGTTTGCTGTTTATATATGTCTCTACACAATTGTTTTTCATCGTATATAAACAATAAACATCATACAATGATTTATCATTGAATTCAAATTTAACATATTCATAACAATGACCTACTTAACATATAGCGAGGTATACTCGTCCCCTATAAAAAGAGCCAACAATTTTTGAAAATGATACGATGTCTAAAAAATAATATTTATAATAAATAATAAATAGATGGAAATTTAAAATTTCTATACTGTTACAAACGAAATTGCAGGTATCGTGCAAATATTTTCATTTTCCGTAAGTAATTGTTTTCAGTTTTTCCTAATATCAATAAAATAGATAGGTGTGGGAAATTATATTGATTTTGGCCTTCAAAGTAGATCCGATTTACTACCAGGAACCCGCATAGAATTTGAAGATCGAAGCCATTTTTTTCTAGTTAGGCATGTGGCTTTACACAAAAAAAAAAGATCAAGATATAAAGATCATACTATACCTATTATCGTTTTAAATATTATAATCAAACTTTAAAAGTGGTTAAAACTTTAATTCGCAATCGTATATACAGTCGTAGTATTTCAAGAGTATAAGCGCCACATATTATATGATGATTGCAACGATGACTGCTTATGATTCATGATTGCTATCATATAAAAAGTATAATATAAGAATGTCAATATCATTAATCCCGGTGGCCTTTATTACGTTTGTGACTTTGTAATGGTTTTCTATGTACCTATAATTAATACGAAGTTGTTCATAAAATATTTTTAAACGGTTTGATTGTATTATGCTGCAAAATCCGTAAAAACGGCGTTTCCTTAAAATATTTCATAATCATGCATATCCGGGAAACTCGCGGTCATCAGGCCGCCAATACAATAAATTATTATACATAATAGTTTTACGATTATGACGTGCACACAACAACACATGATACAATATTATAATAACGCAGGACGTTGTCGCCGTAGTCGTCGCCGAGGTGCGTAGGCGCAATAATCGCCTAGCTATTACGAATTGTTTATCGCACCATTGTTGCGTTAGAATAAATCCATTAGGTAGGTACCAAGTACGCGCGCGCGAGAAGAAGCCTTGAGTCATCTGGCGCGAGCAACGCCCACGCAAACGTGACATTATTATAACATTTCACAATATATTATATTTATGTACGTACATTATATATGTATAATATAGGTATATATAGATACCTATGTATATAGATCGCCGGGAAACTCAGCCATTCCTCCTTTGCTGCACATAAGGATGCGCGCAAACAATCAAAATTACATAACTGTGCCGCCGTCACCTTGAATGCATTCGTACATTGGTAATAGGTATTCGATATCGGTAAACGTATAATACAGTTCGATCTGCGGCTCATAATAATAATATATTATAAACATTGCGCGGAGTGATCCATTTATCTAACTAAACTGTAATTTATAGAGACGTCAATTTTTTTTTTTTATGAATATATAGGTAGTCGTCGAATAAGTAGGTATGTAATTATAACGACATTTTTACAAAAAAAAAATTTACTATTTTTTGTCTTGTATATTTATATAGACCAACGTTTCCCAACCTTATTCCCTAACGGCACACTAGTACTAACCCATATTTCACGGTAACACACTTGACATTGACTTTTATGATATTATGTTAAGTGAATATATATATATTTTTTTTAATATTAGAATAAGGTTTTCATCATATTAATAAAATAAAAGTTGCATACCCATCAGTAGATTAATAAAAATTATTTAAAATTGTGTGTTTATTTAGGTAAAGAAAACTCGTGTAAAATTTTAATTTATTAAAAATACGAAATTTATTGATATGGGAAAACAGAGACATTACTTTACAATTACGTTACGTTTAGTTTATATTAGCTATAAAAATCTACTCCTAGTAAAAAACTTGGGACTGTTTTCCCTTCATTATAAATTTTTACCTTATAGTGATATAATCAAGTAGTTGACAAGCTCATCCTCATATCAGAGTAAGAGAATTGTTAAAATATCTTAACTTATTATTGAAATTATAAGTAAGCCAATTGCTCTATTAATAATCTATAATCATATTTCGCGGCATACCTATTTCAAATACCACCAATATGCCGCTGGAAAACGCTATTGTAAACTTTATTTGCTTAAATCACAATCTCACAACTCGTTATATTTTTGATTTCAAAAAACAGAATTTTTTTTATGTATTGCATAAATATTTAACATTGAGTAAAAAATGTTTATTAACTACAATTTGAAGTTGAGATGATCTGAGTAGTGATTGGTGGATCACAAATTTTTCAGGGTACTCGTCGTATAATTTTAATTCGTTCATCTAAACATTAATGCATATTAAAAATAAATAGATTGTATAGTTCTATAAATATGGCTATGAATTTGAAGTGGTAAAAATTTCAAAAACGTAACATAAAATGTACTACAAATGCCAAAAACTGAATTAACAATATTACAAATTTAAAACGAATAAAAAATATATCAAGTATTAAGAATAAAAAGCTATTATATTTTATAACTATTTTTATTTGTCTACAAATATATTGTATCAAACGAAAATTAAAAATAATTCATAAAATATGAGTAAAAAATGTTTATAAACCAGAATTATTAAAAGAATTTCAGTTATGATCTCTCAAAGGTGCTAACTATAGTTTTTTTTCTATGAGAAAAGATACATATAATATGTCTTTTTATAAAAATAAAAATAATAATAATAAGTTTACAGTACTACATGGAAATTGCTCACAATAAGATACACATTATACTATTTTTAGAGGAGAAAGACTTGGACGATGACACTTTATTAGTGTTCCCATAATATTATATCATATATGATATATATATATATATATGTGTGTGGCACGTGTGTGTGTGTGTTCGTGTGCAGTACCGTATATTGGTATTGAGTGTATACAATATAATCAACTAGGTATGTTAGATAACATTATACGCACTCGTATGTAGCTATATAATACTATATTGCACACGGCCGAGTTATGCGTATGCCTGCTGCGTGTGTAAACAGCTCATTTTAATAATAGGTTTGGATTTTTGGGTAAAAAAATTTCTTAATTAAGTTCAACTGGATACCACGATAAAAACGTGTTTATAATATGGGTATATTTAGAAGGTAAGTATTACCTCTGATAACCTCTCTCGCGTGCTATAAACATTTATAATACACCGTGGAGATGCGGATGCTTTTAGTCAGAATTTCACACGGTCTTGGACGGACATTTGTCTTTCTTTTTTTTTTTCATAATATGAGAACTATACGATAATCCATTATGTCCCACCACCGAACGAATATTACATACTTTAATATAGTATAGGTATAGAAAATAGAATAGTGATCGAACACACACCAGCTACAGCTGCTGCAGCACATGTGTTATGCTAGAGATGATCATGTAAGACGTGGTCTTGAGAAGGCGTGTAATTCGTCATGAACACCCAATGTCATGATTTTTTGGTAAAATGTTAAATATGCACATATTTTGTATATGAACAATAAATATCTAAAATATGCTTACGCAATAAGTGAATATACTACGATATAATACGAGTATATAGTTTTGTTTTTTATAATATAATATATTGACTCAATGTGCCAGAGGTGTGTTGGAGGGTAAACGCGGATATACGACGTATACCCGGATCACTATTTTTGGTTTTATGCGTACCTATACCTTTAAGAAAATTCGTCTACTATGGGTATACACTATAGGTACACGCCAATAATTACTAGAAAATCAAAATTTATGTGCATGTGCAAACTTCTAATTTATCATCGATCATGCATAATTAATATCAGTGTAGAAAATAAATAGTTATAGTATACAATTATTATTATTTCATTATGTACACTATGCATTGTCCAAAAGTAGTATCAAACATTATGCAAATTAAAATTTCATTTTTGAACTCGTTAGATAGTGATTCGAATTTGTAGCTGATCCATCTCTTTTAGATTCTGAACGAAGTGATGAATGTATTGATTTTACAATGATGTGTTTTTTTTTTTTTGTTTTTTTTTTTTGTGTCTGTGTACAGCATAACTAGCCGAAATAATGCTTCGATTTCAAACTTTGGGGGTGGTTTCCGATGTAAAATTGAAGATCCTTGGTGCATTATAGAGGTCAAAAGTAAACATTTTCCAACAGTTTTCAAAAAAATCGAGAAAAACAAAAAAAAAATGACAGAAAAACGGGAATTTTTACGCAAAATCAGTTTTTGACCAAATCGATTTTTTTATATGGTTGTAATTCAAAAACTAATCACTGTAAATACTTGAAATTTTCTCCAAATGTTTATGTTAGTGTTATCTATATACAGTTTAATTTTCACAAATTTTTGACTCTTTTTGAGTTAATTATAGACCACTGAAATTTTAAATTTTGTTGAGAATTTTTTTTTTTGAAGTGCCGGTAAAAAAATGTCGAAAGACCAAAAAAACTTGAAAATTTAATACAAGGTTCCTTATGAGTTTTTCTTATTGTAGCTAAAAAAAATTAAAAATCGTAAGTCACAATTTTTTTTAATAAGCTTTTATAGTTCAAAATTTTACGAAATCTGTCGAAAACACGAAAATTTGCAAGTAATTTTGAAGTTAAAAAATCATAAAATTTTTTGCGTTTATAACTAAGGATTAAAAATACAACACTAAGTTCTCCATAAGTTTTCCTTCAAGTAGCTATAGAGAAAACTCGAAGTATCATTATAGAAAAAATTTTAAGTGCGTTTTAATTTTAAATTTTTACGAAATAGCGTAACGATAACGATTTATCCTGAAACGATTTTAAATATTTGTTATTATTCAAAAAGTATAAGTCCTAGATACTTGAAAATTTTACCAGTTATTAGGATTGGTATTTTCTTTACATGATTAAATTTTCAAAATATTTTGACTTTTTTTGAGATATTTATAGACGACTGAAATTTTCAATTTGTCTGAAAATTTTTTTTTGAAGTGTCGAAAAAATTTTTTTGGCCCTATCAAAATACTTGAAAATTTAATACAAAGTTCCTCATAAGTTATTCTTAAAGTGATTAAAAAATTATAAGAATACATAGGCACAATTTTTTTTATAAGCATTTAAAATTCAAATTTTGACTAAATACATAAAAATTACGGCAATGTTCAAAATATCTTAGATAGAAATTCATAAAAGTTTTTCTTTTTAAATCTAAGATTTGTGAATTTAATACAAGGCTCCTATCATATTTTTACAATAGCAGTTGAAAAATAAAAGAAATATATTGTCACAAATTTTTTTTATAAGATTTTACAGTTCAAATTTTGACTAAATACATAAAAATTACGGCAATGTACAAGTTATCTTAGATAGAAATTCATTAAAGTTTTTCTTTTTAATTCTAAGATTTGAGAATTTAATACAAGGCTCATAATATATTTTTACAATAGCAGTTGAAAAATAAAATAAATGTATAGCCACAATTTTTTTTTACATATATTCAAATTTTAATTTTGACAACATACGTAAAAATCACAAAAATTCGTAAATTATTTTATCCTAGAAATTCATAAAAAATTTTCCTTTTATACCTAAGATTTGAAAATTTAATACAAGGCTCCTAAAATATTTTTACAATAGCAGTTGAAAAATACAAGAAATGTATAGTCACATTTTTTTTTACAAGCATTTAAATTTTAATTTTGACAACATATATGTAAAAATCACGTAAATTCTCAAATTATTATAAGCTAGAAATCCATAAAAAATTTTCTTTTTAAATGTAAGATTTGAAAATTAAATTCCTTACAAATTTTTCAATCTTTATCACAAAAAAAATGTCCACCGGAATTTCAAATTAAATTTTTATTAGCATTTGAATTTCAAATATTGACAAAAATTCGTCAAAACCATGAATATTTGCAAATTATTTTGTAGTTCAAAATTCATATAATATTATTTGTATTTATATCTAAGGTTATAAAATTTAACACTAAGTTTTCCACAAGTTTTGCTTCAAATAGCTATAGAGAAAATTTGAAGCGTCATTATAGGAAAAATGTTTTAGCGTTCAAGTTTTAAATTTTTATGAAATCGCGTAATGATAACGATTTTTCTTCAAACCAGGTATTCGTATATATAAGGTATTATGAATTATGATAACTACATTAATTGATTAACCATGTCTTATGCAAAATGCGTCTTAATTGAAAAATAAAATATTTGTTTTAAAATAGAATATATGACAATATTTAAATATAATATATCCTAGACTGACAAATTATCTCCGTTCAGAATCGTTTTTCGTATACAATGATGCCTATCATTGCATTCAAATTGAATCCCATCCATTACAGTAACCTACTGTACAGCAGAGCGACATCCACGACTTACCCGCTTTTTTTTATTTTTTGGTATAGGTACTCAGTAAAAATATTCAAATTCTAACCTTCTGGGCGCTATTGATTATATTTACGGGTAATTTCAAATTAAATATAGTTTTGGAAATCATATAATATTAACGTTAAGAGGACGTCGGTGAGACAAATTTAGGTGTTTATCGTACATATTCGTACAAATTCAGTACAAAATATTGGCCAAAAAAAAAATTGCAAAAATACAATGTGGGGGGGTGGGGCTGAGGAAACGTACGTCGTCTCACCCGCATATATGTTGTCACCGTCTTACACGCGTACGACATATCAAATTGTACGCTCAGCAGAACACGTGTAGCTTCGTTAGTTTAAACATTGGAGTGAATTTAGAGTAAATTAACCTTTTACAAAATCTAAAGGTAAAATTGTTATCTAGACAACCTCATAGGCTTTTAATTATATTTTTATTTTAAAGTGAGTTATGAGCATTTTAACATTATAAATTGTGGCTTGGTGAGGCGCGGTCGTACGCTCAATCTGCGGAAACGCACTGAGCGTACGTACCGGCCGCAGTTGCTAGCTCCCGGATGGGTGACCACCCGGGATTTTTAGCAACATATCCTTGCCACACTTACACAAACACGTGTTACAACCCTACCCAATTATAAACCTACAAACAAACATACAAAAATAATCCCTACCATACCACCCCACACCCAATGGCCTATGTTGCCGTGGGTTCTCCTTACAAAAAAAAAAAAAAAACATTATAAATTGCTTGCACATC
This sequence comes from Diuraphis noxia, assembly GCF_037042655.1. Lineage (NCBI taxonomy): Eukaryota > Metazoa > Arthropoda > Insecta > Hemiptera > Aphididae > Diuraphis > Diuraphis noxia. Next base: position 100,073,711 of record NW_028301711.1, on the reverse strand, counting down.
TTGAAATACTCATAACTCGCTTTAAAATTAAAATATAACAAAAAGCTATAGATTTTATAAGAGATAAATTCACTCTAATTTTTAAACTAACGGAGCTACACGTATTCTGCTGAGCGTACAATTTGCTATATCGTACTCGTGTAAGACGGAGAAAACATATGCGGGTGCGACGTCCTCTTAAGATATCTCGAACGAAGCGAGTAAATTTTTTAATACCTATTCAAATA